>NW_022196905.1:59748650-59851271 GCF_008632895.1 Mastomys coucha | reverse complement strand
AAAAACAACCCACGTACATTCATAACCAAGCAACTTGTTATAGATTAGCAAAGTGTAAGCAAGCAAGAGAGTCTTCTCAGGCAGTCTTTCTCACAGACAGGCAGCAGTCTGCAGTTACAAAGAAAGGAGCAATTATTCTATTACTTACCTTTAAAAGTTATCTTGTAAGAATCTTAACAGAATCACAAATCTAAACTTTTATATAAAAATCAGTCATATCTTGAATCCTCAGAATGCATATCTACTTATCAGCAATTCTTAATAAATCATATCAGGAAGCTGAGGGCAAAACTGGGAATAAAAAAATCGATTGTCAATACAGAGGTGGATGCTCTCAGCCATCCATTGGACAGAGCACAGGGTCTCCAGTGGAGGAGCTAGAGAAAGGACCCAGGGAGCTGAAGGGGTTTGCAGCCCCTTAGGACGAACAACAATATGAACTAACCAGTACCCTCAGAGCTCCCAGGGTCTCAACCACCAACCAAAGAGTACACATGGAAGGACTCATGGCTCCAGCTGCATATGTAGCAGAGGATGGCCTTGTCGGTCATCAGTGGGAGGAGTGGCTCTTGGTGAAGGGTAAAGGCTTTATGCCCCAGTGTAGGAGAATGCCAGGGCCAGGAAGCCAGAGTGAGTGAGTTGGTGAGCAGGGGGAGGGCGGAGGGGATGGGGGATTTTGGAGGGGAAACCAGGAAAGGGGATAACATCTGAAATGTAAATAAAGAAAATATCTAATAAAAGGAAAAAGAAAGAAATCAATTATCACTAGTTCAGCCAGTCCTGCCATTGTTCTTGTTCCCTGACCATTAAGGGTCCCTAGCATAACTAATAAGAGTGTGCCTTTCTGAGCTTCATATTGTTCCCTAAGATTTTTTTACATCAGAGCCAGTAATAAAGACATCTCAACCTAGCTTCACTAACACCTTCATTCTTCCAAATGTTTTCTAAGGGCGGTGGCCATTGTTGACAATCTATATCTCTAAGTTCTTCTCTAGGATGGTGATAGAATCATTAACCTGCTCCAGCAGCAATGTCCAAAAGGGATCCAGCGTTATTATTGTGAATGTCAGAGATACTGTCCAGTGAGGTATGGAAAGCTCCCTGAGAGTTTTCACATAATTCTTAGATTAAGAGGGATGTGAGGGCAGCAAGCAGAGCAGAACTCTGTAACAGTGAAAAGTCTTCAGGACACATAGTCCTCTGGGCAGGCCATACCAAGGCCCACCCACGGGGGTGCGGTAGCCCATGGGCTGCATTCCATGAGTTCAAAAGCCATTTGTCATTCCTCCTGCATGGCTCTCTGCACAAAGTAGTCCTCTAGCTTTCACACACACACACACACACACACACACCTGAGGCATATACAAACATGCACACATACAATATTTTTTTAAAGCCAGGTCAAGGGCCCATAATTCCAGTAATAAAAGACAGCGGCTTCTAACTACCTAGTCTAGCTCATTGGTGAGACCTAGGTTCAGTGAGAGATCCTTTCCCAAAGAACAAAATGAGGGCTCTTAGCTGGTAGAGCGCCTGATAAGCATGAAGCCCTGTGGCAGGCACGGAAAGCTGCCTAGAGTTTGCTTGCCTCTCCCGAAAGAGGCGGGGAAGGAGACAGACTTCCCGATGGTCTGCTCCGAGTGAGAGATTGCTTGCCTCTCCCGAGGAAGGCAGGGAGGGAGTCACTAGCCTGCTTCTGGCAAGCACTCCCCAAAGCGGATACTGCTTCTCCCGAAAGAAGCAGAGAGAGAAAGGCAGACGTCTCCCGAGAAAGCCCTGGGTTTCATTTCACTCCCTAGATGGAGCATGGTGACACACACCTGTGTTTTCAGCACTGGGATGTAGAGGCAGGGCTATCAGAGACTCGTGGCCAACCTCAGCTACTTGGCTATCCCTGAGGATAGCCTGGAATGCATGAGAGTGTCTCGAGGGGTGGAAATCACAGGGTAAGAACCAGGGCAGCAAGTGTTCACTAACATGCAGATGCGTACTATTCTCATGTGCACATGAAACATTTACAAACATCGATTAAGAGCCTGGCTAGAAATCGTGACTCCACCATTACTGATCTGAGGGAATTGGTACTATGCAGACAACATCTTCCAACTGCATTGCAGTTAATCTAAATATCAATAATATGATAGATGAGATTCATAAAATTAGCTTTGAAAAGTAGAACATACTTTAGGGATGATAGGTCAAAGCAGAGGTCATAATTGACATTTTTGAGGGGTGCTTGGGAGTGAGTCCCAGTCCTTGTGCATGCTACTGAGCTATACTCCCAAGCCCTGTAGTTGAAGTATGTGAACTTTAAAACATATTTTACTGTCTTACACAGTGAGGAAGGTTGACCAATGGTACACAGTTGGAGATCAATAGAGGGAAATGTGTGTGTTTGTGTGTGTGTGTGTGAGAGAGAGAGAGAGAGAGAGAGAGAGAGAGAGAGAGAGAGAGAGAGAGAGAGAGAGACTCCAGTAGCTGAAACTGGCTTCAAACTCATTTTGTAGCCAAGATGGCCTCTTGAACTAATTAATGATCCTCCTGCCTTACTTAGCCTCTCAAATGCTGGGATTATATAGGTGTGTGGCACTATGCCAAATATCATGAAAAATTGTATACTAATAAGTGAAAATATAGAGAAAATTTTCAAATAGAAGAAAATCAGCACCTGTGGTGCTGGAAGAGCTAAGTAAGTGGTCATTAAATATATGATGTGAAGAACAGTTGCTTAGGTGTTCTCATGACACGTCTCTCAGACTTTCAAGTGGGGCTTTCCATTCTCACACAAGGCAGGGGATACGGGTGGCATCAGGGAAATGGCTGCCTAAGAATCTCCCCAAATTTACCTCTTTGGAAGAGCAATTTGATTGCTGATTTCCTAGAAGATCTCACTTGAAAGCCTTCTCTTTATTTCAACTTACAGAGCATCCAGGCTGTAAGCCTTCTCTCACAGGTACAGGAGAGGGTGTTCATAGAAAATCCAAATGAACCCACATTACTGGCTGCCTGACTGGAAATGTGTTTAGTGGTTCAGCTCATGCTTAGCCTGTATGAGGCCTTTGGTTCAAACCCTAGAGCTAAGAATGAGAAGAAATAAAGTCGTGGCTGGCTGATACTGTGGGCAACAGTTGGAGCAAATAACGGACTAATGAAAAGGAGAAGAAAAGTTGAGAGGGTGTGGTGGCATCCACCTGACATGCCAGCACTGTGAAGGGAAGTCATATGATGAAGGTGAGTCCATACTGGGGTATTTATTAACTTTTCTGTCGCTGTGATAAAACAGCTTCACCAAAAAAGACTTATTGGGAGAGTTTGTTTTGGCGTATAGTTCTAGAGAGATAAGAGTCCATCATGGAA
Source organism: Mastomys coucha (assembly GCF_008632895.1). Taxonomy (NCBI): domain Eukaryota; kingdom Metazoa; phylum Chordata; class Mammalia; order Rodentia; family Muridae; genus Mastomys; species Mastomys coucha. Next base: position 59,847,914 of record NW_022196905.1, on the reverse strand, counting down.
GTGAGCCAAGGCTGTTATTAGCCATCGTGGTGGCAGGAGCAGGGTGCTGAACCCTCAACCACAAGCAGGAAGCAGAGAGCATTAACTAGAAATGGCATGAGACTTTGAATCTCTCCATCCCAGTGACAGACTTTCTCCAGCAGGGTCACTCCAACTAGGCCTCCAGAAATAGCACCAATAAGGGACCAAGTGTTCAAATGCCTGAGACCGTAGTGAGCAGTTCTTATTCAAACCTCCACTGTGGGTTTCATAGAGAGTTTGTCTCACGGGAAAGAAAACAATGTGAATAAAACTCTAAAGGGGGGGGGTGGAGTAGAAGAGAGAGGAAAAAGAAAAAACTGAGCAATGAGGTGTCCAAAGAGGTGTTCAATCAGTCTGGATGTATTGTTGGGGATCTACAAAGCCATGAGTATGTGTGTAGCTGCATGCATGCTCGGGAAAATAGAAAACACCTCTAAGCTTTCAACTCTAGCTGATCTCGAGCTTCTCTGTAAGTAGGAAGTCAGGACAGATTATGATTATTGATATAAACCTGTAATCCCAGTACTTGAACACCTCAGACAGGAGGTCTTCAAGGTTTTGAACAGTTTGAGCTATGTATGGAGACTGAGGCTGGGGGAAAAAGTGTTTCTACTATACTTCAAAATATACTTAAAGACTAGGAGACTAATTGGTTCTTGGCAACTCAGAAAATCGTTGTCCAAGTATTTGTTGGTCACTAAGCTAATCAAGTGAGGACTTTAGAGTCGTCAACAAAGAAAAGGGTGAATTCACCCAGAAAAGTCACTAAGCAAACAACTGCTAACCCTGGAGAGGGCAGAGAGCCTGTCCCAGCACCACACTGCATGAGCCACATGTCTCAACCCCAAATGCTGTTTGCTCTACTTCCTAACCTCTGTCCCTTTACTCTCACGCATGCTTGCCTGCCTTAGAAAAGGTGCCCTTCCATCCTTCATCACTTTATAAAGCACCTGATTTTGAAGTCTTTGTCTAGTAACTCCAACACCTAGATCCCCCCCTTATTTAGTCTCTGAAGATCTTTTTCTCCCTCCTCTAACCATGTATAAGTGGTATATTCTCCTCTCTGTCTTTCTCTCTGTCTCTCTCCCCATCTCTCTCTCTCACACTCACTCTCTCTCCCTCTCCCTCTCCATCTCCTACTCCCTCTCCTACTCCCTCTCCCTCTTCTACTCCCTCTCCCTCTATCTCTCTCCCATTCTCTCTCTTGCTTTCTCTCTCTCCTCTCTTCTCTCTCCCTCTCTCTCTTTGAAAAGTGGACATTTGCTCTTTTCTTGGCTTTTAGCTATCATGTATAATCTCTCTGTTTACATTGATATGCAAGTTTTGGACTGACCCTTGCTTTCATGCCTCTTGGCTGTGTTCCTGGCTATCCCTGTGCATTGAATTACTGCTTCATATGAAGACTCTCTGTTCTCTCTGTTTCCTATAAGGAACTATTAAACTCTCTCTCACAGGCCACACCATTTCACACATATGAGCAGGATGCGGGATCTTTCTTTTCTATTGTGTCTAGCCATCCTTAGGGGTGCAAAGTCCTATATTGTCATAGTTTTGATGTGTATTTCTGTCATGGCTATTACTGTCAAGGATCTATTGCCATACTTATTGGCCACTTGTATGCCTTGTTAGGGTCTTCTGTTTGCTGTCACACTTTGGTGGCATCCTTTGGTGCAGCCACTCCTTATTTCAAGAGTGTCCCTTTTGTCGTCCTCTGGCTGAACAGTGGAACCTCTTCTGTTATGTGTTTATATGTGGCCTTGACCTCATACAGCTCATGGTTTTAAATACCACATTTATCTTAGTTAGGGTTTCATCGCTGTGAAGAGACACCATGACCACGACAACTCTTATAAAGGACAACATTTAATTGGGACTGGCTTGCAGTTTCAGAAGTTCAGTCCATTTTCATTATGGTAGGAAGTATGTCAGTGTGCAGGCAGACATGGTGCTGGAGGAGTCAAGAGTTCTACATCTTGATCAGCTGGCAGAAGAAGACAGGACTCCATATTGGGTGGAGCTTGGGCATAGAAGACCTCAAAGCCTACCTCCACAGTGACACACTTCCTCCATCAAGGCCACGCCTCCTAATAGTGCCATTTCCTATGGTCAAGCATTTACACACAGTCTGAGGAGGCTGTATTTATTCAAACCACCACAATGTTCATGCTGAGTGTTCCTGCAAATCCTAAAATCTGTATCTTCAGTTGGACCCTACAACACACACCCCATTCTAGCATCTACCTCCTATTTTGCATTGCCAATTTGATATTTAATGGTTGTCCTCCAGGCTCAATTCCTCAGCTCCTCCTCCAAAGCTGCCCTTTCTCCATCTTTCCCTATTCAGACAATGCCAGCCTCACCAGACTTTGGACGGCTCAGGCCAAAAGCTGCACCATCATCCTGACACCCTCTTTCTCTCATATCTCTGGCTCAGTAAATCCTGGCACTTCTACTTTTAGAATATGTCCAGAATTCCTACCTCTGAGACATCATGAGGTAGCCATTAAAAGTAACATGGACACTGTGTGCACGCACATGCATGCACGTACCCTGCACTTGGCATGCAGAGGCCAGAGGAGGAAGATATCATTGTCTGCCTGTGTTGCTGTCCATCTTGTTGCCTTCAGGCAGGTTCTCTCATTGAACCTGAAGTTTATCATTTTGGCTAGGCTGGCAGGCCAGGGGCTTCTAGGACCTGCCTGTTATTGCCCCACCCCCAACGCTGGGGTCACAGGAACATGAAGTGTCTTAGGGTTACTGCTGCTGTGATGGAACACCATGACCAAAGTGGCTCAGGGAGGAAAGGGTTAATTTGGCTTAAGCTTCCGCATCACTGTTCATCATTGAAAGAAGTCAGGATAGAAACTTAGGCAGGACAGGAACCTGGAGACAGAAGCTGATGCAGAGGCCATGGAAGAGTGCTGCTTACTGGCTTGCTTAGCTTGCTTGCTTATAGAACCCAGGACCACCAGCCCAGGAGTGGCCCCAGCCACAAAAAGTTGGATCCTTCCACATCAATCACAAATTAAGAAAATGCCCACTGGTGAGATGGCTCAGCAGGTAAGAGCACCAACTGCTCTTCCAAAGGTCCTAAGTTCAAATCCCAGCAACCACATGGTGGCTCACAACCATCTGTAATGAGATCTGATGCCCTCTTCTGGTGTGTCTGGAGACAGCTACAGTGTTGTTATTATTATTTATAATAATAAATAAATAAATCAGCCACGCGGTGGTGGCACACGCCTTTAATCTCAGCACTTGGGAGGCAGAGGCAGGTGGACTTCTGAGTTCGAGGCCAACCTGGTCTACAGAGTGAGTACCAGGATAGCCAGGGCTACACAGAGAACCCCATCTTGAAAAAAACCAAAAAAAAAAAAAAAAAAGGAAAAGAAAATGCCCTACATGGTTTTGTATAGCACATTATATGAAGGCATACAACCAACCACGCCTAACTTTTAACCTGGGTGATAGGGATTGGAACTCAAATCTACATGCTTGCATAGCAAATACTCTTACCCACTGAGCTGTGTCTGGAGCCCCACATACACATTTTTATGATAAACAATGGGGTTTCCCGTATACAACGATATGGCTGATAAAGGTGATACTCTAATTAAACCACAATGATATCTGCATATTGTCCCATAAAGCTTCTGTGGAGCCGGGCGGTGGTGGCACATGCCTTTAATCCCAGCACTTGGGAGGCAGAGGCAGGTGGATTTCTGAGTTCAAGGCCAGCCTGGTCTACAGAGTGAGTTTCAGGACAGCCAGGGCTACACAGAGAAACTCTGTCTCAAAAAAACCAAAAAAAAAAAAAAAAAAAAAAATTTCTGTGGAATGTTAATGTTTCTAATACTATGTCATGTTACACAGAACCATTTCAAGTGGTCCTTCACTAGAATAGGGCAGGAGAAAGAAATGAACCTATGTTTCTGGAGGCTTGTTTGTAGCACATTTTCTGTAATTTTATTTAAGATTTATTTATTAATTTTATGTGAGTACATTGTCGCTCATTTCAGACACCAGAAGAGGGCATCAGATCCCATTAAAGATGGTTGTGAGCCACCGTGTGGTTGCTGGGAGTTGAACTCAGGATCTCTGAAGAGCAGTCAGTCTCTTAACCACTGAGCCATCTCTCCAGCCTCCAGTGTGTACATATTTTGTATATTTTGTAAATTCTGTTCTTTTACAAAAGAGATGGTTTAGCAGTTAGAATTGTGAGACTGGACAAGGCGGTGATGGCGCACGCCTTTAATCCCAGCACGTGGGAGGCAGAGGCAGGCAGATTTCTGAGTTCAAGTCCAGCCTGGTCTACAGAGTGAGTTTCAGGACAGCCAGGGCTACACAGAGAAACCCTGCCTATAAAAACCAAAAAAAAAAAAAAAAAAAAAAAAAAAAAAAAGAAAAGAAAAAAAGAAAAAAAGAAAAAGAAAAGAATTGTGAGACTGCTCTTGCAAATGACCTGAGTTCGGTTTCAGTACCCACACTGAGCAACTCACAAGGTCTTGTAACTCTAATTCCAGGCGATCAATACCTTCTTTTGGATTCCATGGGCACTGAACACAGATGTACATAGACCCACTAGGGTAGTTTGAATGAGCTTGCTTCCCATAGACTCATGTGCTTGAATGCTTGGTCCCTAGTTAATGCAACTGTTTGAGGAAGGATTAGGAGGTATGGCCTTGCTATGTCACTGGGGTTGAGCTTTGAGGTTTTAAAAAACCCAGAGTAAAATTTGTCTGTCTGTCTATCTGTGTCTGTCTCTGCCTGTCTCTCTGTCTATCTTTCTCTCTGTGTCTGCCTCTGTCTGTGTCTATGTCTCTCTGTCTCGTTGTCTCTGTCTCTCTCTGTCTCTGCCTGTCTCTCTGTCTCTGTCTTTCTCTGTCTCTCTCTGTCTTTCTCTGTCTCTGCCTGTCTCTGTGTCTCTATCTTTTTCTCTGTCTCTCTGTCTCTGCCTCTCTCTCTCTCCCGACCCCTTCAACTTGTGTATCAGGATGTAAGCTTTCATTACTGCTCCAGCACTATGCCCACATGTCTACTGCCATGTTCCCCACCATGATCGTGATGGATTCACCGCCCTGATTAAATGCTTTCCTTTGTAAGTTACCTTGGTCGTGGTGCCTCTTTACAGCAACAAAAGAGCAATTAGGACACCCACAGGTGCACACACATACACATAATTTTAAAAATAACAGATCTTTTTTTAAGGTATAACTATATGCAGTAAGTGCTTAGTGAACACTTGACATTTGGCAAAGTTTTGGGAGCTGAAGGTGTGTGAGCCCCTCATTAGATCAGAACCACATCTTTACCACATCACTAATTTCTTCCTCCCACCCCTGTAGCCCTTTCCTTCCACCTCTCCCTCCTTTCCAGATCTATGTCCTGCTTTTATAGATTTGTTCCCATGTTCTAAAGTTTTATATAACTGAGGCTGGACATGCTGTACCTTTTTCATTCTTCTTCCAGACAATTCTTTGATGTCTTATTCACATTATGTGGTTGGAAAAATAGGTTGACATAAGTTACATAACTTCCTAAAATCCTCTAGCCATAGGAGTGGACCTGGGATCCCAAGTGTTCTTTGCCTGTTACTATGTTAAAAGCAAAGCCCTGGAGATCTAAATGCATTGTTCAGAGCTACTTCACCAGTGAGTGGCCACAGTTGGGCAAACCCCACTGTGCAAATCGCCTCTGACTATTGGCACCTGGCAAGAGCATATGACTCATTTTAGATTTGACTGAGACTGTGCTTTCAGAAGTCCCAGCAACTATCTTGACCTCGAGGTGGATGGTCTCTGATAGAAAATCCAGTGTCGGAGGTTTGGCAGAAGCTGCCTTCAACACAGTTTGCTTCAACCTTCAGAACAGAGAAGTCACTTTCTTTAGAAACTGTGTTTGATTTCCATCAAATTTTTGACTCCTTTTCGAACGAACCATTTGTTGGTTGAGTTTGTCTTCTTCTCCTGTCCCCATATCTCCACTTTCCTCTCTCCATTTTCTTCCCTTCCCTTCCTTTCTTTTTCTGTTTCTATTCTATTTATATATTGTTCTATTTTCTTTTTTTAAAGAACTATTTATTTTTTTATTTAAAATTATATGTACATGTGTGTTTGTGTGGGGCTATTGCACATGGGTGCAAGTGCTTGTGGGGGCCAGCAGGGGGCATCAGAGCACCTGGAACTTGAGTTAACAGGCAGTTGTGAGCTACTCAATGTGGGTGCTGAGTACTGAGCCTGATTCCTCTGCAGAAACAGTTAACAGTATGCACCCTTGCTCACGGAGCCATCTCTCCAGCCCCTAGTACTCCCAAAGAGCTCGTTCTCACTGAGTTCCCATTATCTCCCTCATTAGCCCTGCTTTATGTTCTAGTTGGCCTAAACCATCAGAGTAATACATGAAATAACAGCAAAAATATCTGGTCTATGACTCTGTTAAATGGCCATGCTGTTACAGCTCAATTTCTGATCAGTATATATGCCAAGCTTATACACTGCTCTTTCAGTTGTTGTCTCTGTTGCTTTTCGATTGCTGTGGTAAGACAACATGACCAAGGCATTTGATTTGTTCCAAGTGGTCAGAGTTGTTTTTCCTTGTTGCTGTGAGCAAGTTTCTAATACGAAACTACTTTGTGGAGGAAGGTTCTTATTTTGGCTTACAGTTAGAAGGGATACAGTCCATAATGGTAAGAAATAGACAATGACAGGGACGTGAGGCAGCTGGTCACCCTGTATCCATAGTTAGGAAACAGAGTAATGAATGCTAGAGCTCAACTTGCTTTTTCTTTTTAATTCAACCCAGGACCCTAATCCATGGAATGGTGCAGCCCACATTTTAGAATGGGTTTTCCCAACTCAATTAATTCACCTAAGCTAGGTAATTCCAGACATGCCCAAATCTTGTGTCCATGGTGACTTGGAATCTCATTGAGTTGACATGGAGTTGGCACCATCACAGATACTTGACAGATGAGAGATCAAATGTGTTTTGGCTTGTAAACCCAATTAGTACCTGCAAAGTGTGATCAGAGGGCTAAGAGCTGCTAACCTATGGAAAAACAAGTTCCAAAAACTAGGAGACAATCTACATAGTGAATGAGAAAATGACACCCTAAAAATGGCATTGAGGTTCCTGAGTTGTGTGTGATATGAGGTGTGTATGTGTGCACATGTATGTGCATGCGCTTCTGTGGCGTGGCATGTCCGTGGTCAGAGAATAACTTCGGTGTTCATCCTCATCTTCCATGTTGCTTGGGACAGGGTCTTTCATTCACCACTCTGTGCACAGACAGATAAGCTTTTGAAGATTTTCCTGTCTCCCATCTTGCTGTAGAAGAACTGAGATTATTACAGATCCACGTTACTGTGTTTGGCTTTTTAGGGGAATCAGAACTCAGTTCTTCATGCTTTGTACAGCACGTGCTTTACCCACCGAGCTATGGCCCCAGGCTCTATCACAGTATTTTACACCCTTTGTCTTGGAAAGCAATGTGAAACATGTGCAACTATTATGCTCCGTGTATGCCATGTTGAATGTCATATACCATATGCTTCAGTGGAGTTTCTAGGCCTTTTGCTAACTAACCTGGCAGTGAGACTCATCGCCACTGGGCAAAGTATTTTAAGGAGCTAAAAGAAATGATGATAGCTCTCATATCATGAGAGACAAGCTTATACTCCAGGGGAAATGTGTCAATGTGAACATTAATTGATACATGAACTAGATTTATAAAAACCTAAGCCAGCGAGGAATAGAAATCATCTCGTAGTATAAGCTTCAGAGCCTTAGATTTATGCCCAGTAACTCATCCGAATAAGAAGAAAGTAATAAACAACTTCTTTATGAGTTAGATATGTGATAGGGAGAGAACTCAGCCTCAATCCATCTCCTGGAAAGTCACAGGGTATAGATTTCAGATTGTATTTATGAGGCTGAAACGGCATTTAAATCTTTTTATTTTAGAGGTAAGTGAGCCGTGTACATGGAACCTGGCAAATTTTTAACAAAGAAATAAACAAAATGTAACCTTTGCAAGGAGATTTTTCTGTGACTCCCACACTTGTGAAACCTGCTTAGTCTCATTTGTGATATTTTCAGTATCTGGGATATTATCTTTATTTGTTGCCTTGTTTACCTTTATGTAACATGCCAAGGTGAGGAGGTTGGACACAGGGCAAAATGTGTATAGGTAGCAAGAGAGCATCCTTTAGCACACAGTGGGCTAAAGATGTCAGTTTTCTGTTTCAAATGCTTGATTAAAAGCCATGCCACCAAGAGAACAGAAGTGTGCTGCTAGCATTAGGGCATGAAGTGGGAAGTTAATGTCCTAATTCAGGCAGGATCCCAGCTCTCTCTGACTTCAGTGACATTTCATTCCAGAGATGCTGCGTTCCTGGATCTCGCTATTTTTGAATGTCCTACATTCTGGGAACACAGAGTGGGGAAGATGCAGACTGTGGAGACGGCTGAGGGTATGCGCATGCCTTTTCATTACCTTGGTAATGTCATTTTGCCTCCCTGGGTTTTTCACTTTTCCCATGTGTAGAATGTACCCACTCCCCAGAGACCTGCTGGGATTTGGTGAAGGTCATGGATAGCCACCAGGAAGCTCTTACACAAGGACCACAGAGAAGGGGATGTCCCCAAAGCCATTGTAGGTTGCATTCGTGGAGCAAAGGAAGCCCAAGCTTACTCCAGATCTACCCCTTTATTATACATCTGTCTGTCTGTCTGTCTGTCTGTCTATCGTGTGTGTGTGTGTGTGTGTGTGTGTGTATGTGTACAGTGTGCGTGTGTGTGTGTACAGTGTGTGTGTGTGTGTGTGTGTGTGTGTGTGTGTGTGTGTGTGTGTGCAGTGCACATAGAGGCCAAAAGGGAGCAGCATCTGATCTGACCCTCTAGCCCTGGAGTTACAAATGGTTGTGATCCTCCACGAGGATTCTGGGAACTGATCCTGGGTCCTCTGGAAAAACAAGTGCTCTTAACTGCTGAGCCATCTCTCCAGCTCCAATTCCTCCTCCTCCTCCTCCTCTTGCTTGATCTTTAAGATGGAACTTGTTTCCCTGACTTCTTCAAAGCAGTTAGCCCCAGCTCTGTCCAGACTGCTGAAGCTTTCTCACTGAGGCCTTGCACAGAAGAACACTGAATTCTGCAGATTCCTGGCCGTCTGCCCTCGGGAGCGGCCTTTCCCCCATTTGGTATTTCATGTGTTGTAATATAACATATTTTTCTCCGAATTTCCTAGCATATCTGTCTCTCCAGGTGGATATGGTCCAATCCTATGATTTCTGATGATTCCTGGAATGTGCTGGTATGTTCTCAGAAATCATTGTGAGAAAGCAGACTGATCTGAGAAACTGAGGCTTTAGGAATGGCTGAGTTAGAGCCACTGAGGTTAGATCCTCTGTCTCCTGTAAGAATCTAGCCTCTTTGGTCATCTGCAGTTCCCAGATGCTGCTTTTCTTCAGCTTGTCCTTTCTGTTTGACATCTTATACTGGGTTCTTTCTCTCCATCTCTCTGTCTCTGTCTGTCTCTCTCTCTGTCTCTCTGTCTATATGTGTGTGTGTGTACTCTTATAGGTCAGAAGAGGGAGCCATATCCCTTGGAACTGGAATTACAGGTGCTTACTGGACACCTGACATGTGGGCACTGGAATCCACTCAGCAAGTGTTCTGAACCACTGCGCCATCTCTCCAGACACTTAGGGACCTGGATTCTAAAGCTACAGAATAGAAGATGGGAATTCAGTGTGCCTGGCTGTATTGATAGAACAGAGTCCAAGCAACACCGTTAAAGGAGGGCGGTAGGAAAGAATACCTAGGAATACCAGGTGGACGTGGCACTTGCCTTCATCCTAGCACTTGGAGCCAGAGGCAGGAGGATCTCTGTGAGTTTGATGCCAGCCTGGTCTACAGAGCGAGTTCCAGGACTTCCAGTGCTACACAGAAACACCCTGTCTTGAACCCCACCTCCCATCCCTCCAAAATAATAATAATAATAATAATAATAATAATAATAATAATAATAATAATAATAAAAAGAACACCTAGGAATGCACACTTAAGCTTCTATCTATAAGGGTGTTTCCAGAGATGATGAATTAAGGGACAAGACTTGTCCCTATACAGGTGACACCATATAGGCTAGGAGATATGGATGGAACCAGCCAACTTGGAAAGACCTGCCCACTCTCTGCCTCCTGGTCACCAACCAAGGTGGACAACCACAGACCACAGCTTGCTCAGCCACAAGCTCTTGCTGTCATGATATTCTGCCTCACCAGAGCCCAGAAACAATGGAGCAGCTGATCATGAAAGGGACCCTCTGAAACTGTGAGAGGAAATAGAGAACCCCCCTCTTTCAACTGTTTCTCTCAGGCAATGTGTCTCAGCAACGGGAGAGCCTACACAAGTAGTGAGATCTGGGATCCCAGATCTCACTACTTGTTGGTGGATGCTTTAGTCTCCAGCTCAACCCGGTTTCCTTTGTTGCAAAGTAGGCATCCGAGCTTGCTGTCACGATCCTGGGCTGTAGATGATGGTGTCAGAGGAAGTCCTACAAGCTGGACAGGGAAATCCATGTGAGAAATAGGAGCCCGAGCCCACTTCTATGAACTGTTGACCTTCTCTGGAGGTTAATGGGGTCTCTCATCTGAATTACTGGGTTAATTGTTTTCTTGAGATAGAACCTCCTGCATAGACCTGAATTCATGATCCTTCTGCCTCAGTCTCCTGGGTGCTAGGATTATAGGTGAGCAGCAGTATACTCAGCTTGTAAGAGAAGTCCTGACATGGCTCAAACCTCTGTTCATTGGAATGTTCAGTTTCAGTGGAATGGCACACTTGCATTATGTTTGTTTGTTTCTATCTTCATCTCTGCCCCATGCTGGGTCTTCCAAGAGTGCCTAGGATAGATGCTACTACATCTTGCTTACCCACAGGTCCAGTCAGAATGGAGCCTTACACATAGTGTCCAATGGCAGATTGGTAAAACTCCAACTTCCACCATTCCTCTCCGCCCTCTCCACCACAGGGGTGAGGTGGGGCTATGTGTTCTAGACGCACTGAACATACATTCTCTAAAAAGACACAGTCTTTGCGAGTCTCTGGATCTCTTTCTCAGTATTTCCATCTTCTTCAATATTGAATGGCCAGTCTCTATCTCTTCCTAGTAAATGTCTCCTCTTTTTTTTCAAGATGGAGGTCAAATGACTTCCTGTCCCTCTTTCCTTCAACTGTACTATCTGTCTGTCTTTAACTGTGTCTGTCTGTCTGTCTGACTGTCTTTCTTCCTTCCCTTCTTTCCTTCCTTTCTCTCTCTCTCTCTCTCTCTCTCTCTTTCTCTCCCTCCCTCCCTCCCTCCCTTCCTTCCTTCCTTCCTTTCTTCCTTCCTGTTTTTCTTTCTGTTAATGTGTCTGTGTGTGTTTGTATGTGAATTTGCATACATGAATGTAGGTGCTCATAGAGGCCAGAAGAAGGCATTGGATCCTCTGGAGCTGGAGTTACAGACATTTGTGAGCAACTTAACATGGGTGTTGGGACCAGCTCATGTCCTCCAGAACTGGAGGGAGAACTCATGAGCCATCTCTCTAGCTCTGTTGTAACTGTCCTTCATTACTGTACTGGCTACTTGGGTTTTTTGTTTGTTTGTTTTTGTTGTTGTTTTGTTTTGTGTGTGTGTGTGTGTGTGTGTGTGTGTGTGTGTGTGTGTGTTTAACTTGACACAAGGTAGAGTTACCTGGGAAGAAAGAATCTCCAATGGAGAAAATGCCTCTGCCATACTGGCCTGTGGGCAAGCCTGCAGAGCAAAGAGCCCAGGCCATTGTGGGTGGTGCCACTTCTGGGCTGGTGATCCTAGGTTCTATAAGAAAGCAGACTGAGCAAACCATGGGAGCAAGCCAGTAATCAGCACCCCACCTGTGTGGCCCCTGCATCAGCTCCTGCCTAAGAGTTCCTGCTCTGACTTTTTGGGGAAATGGACTGCAAGCTGTAAGATGAAATAAACCTTTCCTTCCCAAGCTGCTTTTGGTCAGGGTGCTTTACTGCAGCAACGAAACGGTAAGTAAGACAGCTGACTACTTGTTCCTGTCTCAGGACCCCGCTGGTGTTTGTCGTCTCCACAGCAAGAATCTGCTTTGCTTTTCTTCTTTCACAGGGTCTTGGCATGGGATAAGGCATTTGGTGGTGCTCAATAGGTGTCAGCTGGATTAATTTGGCTTCCTTTTTTAGCCGGACGTCTTTAAAGGGTCATATAAATGTTCTCAACTTACTCTCACTCTGAATAATTAACAGTTCAATTATCCTTCCCGATGTCAAATTTTATAGTTGCATTTGTCTTGCATGTGTTTTATAGACAATCTATGAGAATGAGACCCTTGCCATCCGTCCTCCTCTGAGGACCTGGAAATGAAATTTGCATGATAATTAGGAAAACTTCGTAAAATGGATGCGTGCTACCTTATGTTGGAGGAAAGCCAAGATGCTGTCTGCAAATGTGTGACTGAAAAGTGGGGGTATTCAGAAGTTTTATGTGCCCTGCAGTTCACCCCTGATGAAACTGATATTTTGATTATAATACAAATACTAATTACATCATCATTTAGTCATGGTCTTGAGAAATCTTGTCCCAGCAGAGACAAGGCAGCTCCAAGAGCTGAAAGTTGTCAGACTCTCTTTCCTTGAAGGGGAAGTCACCCTGCTCACAGGACATTTGACTCTATCTGAGACACCCATGGCTGCTGCAGGGATGTGGCTGTCGCAGACTTAGGTGTTTGCCTCGCTCTGTTCTCAGCCCCTTTTCAGATTCTGTTGGATGACAATTGACATGGTTGTGATTTGGTTTCTATCCTGTCCTTGTGGGTCCGATGGCTCCAGGTGACACTTCACATTTGTAACATGTGATCTGGATGAGCAGGACCCTTCCAGAATGTTCTGACTAGATTGTTTCAGGGCTGTAAAGTAGTGGCTGACGTCCATTTTGGCAGTCAGCTCAACTCTGCCACTTCCTGTGCGTTCTGTGACCAGCCAGAGAGAGTGGCTGGTCTCCCACTTGGAGGAGCAGCCACACCCTTATTGCTTCTCCACATATGGTGGTGGTGGTGGTGGGGATAATTATTATTATTATTGTGGTTATCATTATTATTGCCTTTTTAGGTTTTCACATGTCTCTGATTGGTCTCAACTCATTATGTAGCAGAGGCTGATACTGAATTTCAAAATTTTCTATCTCTACCTCCTGAGTGCTAGTGTCGCCAAGCTCAGTTTACACAGTGCCTGGAATCAAATCCAGGACTACACACAAGTTACTAGCTGAACTGTATCCACAAACCCTTTCTTCTCTCTTAATGGGCTGCATGTGGTTTGATTCAGAGTTCAGGTTTATATGTCCTGCAGCTCACACCCGATGGGACCGGTACTAGATTATAATGCAAATATTCATTCCATCATCATTTACTTATGGTTCCAAGAACCCTTGTCCCAGCAGAGATTAGACAACTCTAGGAGCTGAGAGCTTGCAAATCCCTCCCTACTCCATCTTTGATTCCAGTATTTGAGAGGAAGAATCAGGCAGATCTCTGTGAGTTCCAGGCCACCTGGGGCTGTATCGTGAGACCTTGACTCAAAGCAAAACAAAACAAAAATACCATCTTGTCAGGATAGCAAGATCAGCAGGTAAGAGTGCTTGCTGTGAGGACCTGATGACCTGAGTTTTATCCCCAGTTCCCATGATGGAAGGAGAGAACCAGCTCCCAAAAGATGCCCTCTGACCTCCTGACACACACTGTGCATACACTCACACACACACACAAATAATGGTGATAATAATAATAAATGAAAGAATAAATACAATCTTTTTTTTTCTTCTGATCCTTTAAATTTTTTGGTTAGTTGGTGCAGCATTGCTAATGTAAGTGTGAGCATAGTTTTCTTCCAAAATAGGTAGATAACACAGATCGTGAACCCTCTCAGACATTTTAGTTGGATACCTAAAATTCCTATCGAATTTTTAAATCATTGCAAAGAATATAACTTCTGGTGTAGCAGACACAGCAAAAATAAGTCCCTTTTTAAAATGAGCTCAGCTGAATTAATTGCCCCAGATGCCCAGGGTCACATGTTAAGATGCTGGCTTATGCCTGCTCTCCATTAACAGTTTGAAGATTTTATATAGTCTCTTTTAACTATTTCATATTTCCATCTCATTTCACCTAGGAAATTTGATCTCAGTATAATGCGCTTTTATGCCTGACAGTCTTTTATTGGCCATTCTAGAACAATTTGCTGTGATAAACACCCCCTACATAGATATTGAAATTAAATTTTGTTTCGATTTCCTGTGTCCTTGGGCTTTAAGCATTTCAAAGTACCCTATGTGAGTTATCGTCTCTAGGATATAAATGACATACTATAAATACGTTATACATTTTATGAATAACATGAAAAGTAAAATTTTATTGGAGGTGACTCTCTTAACGAGATGAACGAGGCTGTGCTTTTTTTTATATATATATAGTTTACGTGTTTATGGGCGAATAAAAGTATTGGTATTGCCAGAAGGTTTACTATTATTGTTGTTGAGTTGGGTGTGGCCTTTACTCAATGCCTGTTTCCCACCATTGTAAGTAGAAGAGTGTGGAAACCCCAGTGCTCATGAAAAGGATGCATGGGACTCCGGAGGTGGTTCTGTCGTGGCCCTGGTCCTACCTTGTTTACCCCTAAGCTGAATGTCTGTCAGCTGACAGCTTCTCTTGCTCTGCCTTTTCAGCTTTGTCAGCAGTAAAGGGTTGGAAACCACTGGGCTCAGGAAATGCGGTCTTTGCCCCTGTTGCTCCCTCAGCACCGTCAGCATCCTAACTCTTCCTTCACTCAAGGCTTCGAGCTGAGGAAGAGGCATGCCTTTCGTTAGCAGAGAGGATAGGAGCCACTCATAAAAAGGAATGGAGAGCTAGTGTGGAACAGGACCAGTCTAACACCAGCAGTTGTCCAGGCTGACCTTTAGGAAGGACCACTATGAGGAACGAGTGCCCTCGGGTCAGGTATGGAGGTACGCACCTTCAATCTCAGCATTCATGAGGCAGAGCTTGAGGCCAGCCTGGCCTACATAAAGAGCTTCCAGTCAGTAAGGGTTGCATAGTGAGATCTGTCTGAAAGAAAAAAAAGTACCTGTAAAAGTCAGGTCTGGTTCTTCCTCCCAGCCCCCTGCTCCCAGAAATAAGACTCAGACTCAAAATGTATTGACAAATACCTTGGCCATGTCGCTAGACTCTTCTCTGATTAGAGGTACTCAGGTACATGCAGCTGTCTTGTCATATTTCCTGAGGGAAACTTCCTTTACCTAGCTCTATCCCAGAATTCTCTCTGCTTCCTTGATGATCCAACTTCTATTCTACTCTTTCCTATAGGCCACAGGTTTCTTTTATTGACAGATGGTGCTTCCATATAATACACAAGATATTCTCTCTACAAGTGAATTATCCAATTTACTGCCTTTGTTGGAAAGTCTTGTCTTTGAGCTCGGGGGTCCATGTTGCCCAGTTTCAAGAACTCTGATTTTATGATGTTGCAGTTTGCATATGAACTGTCTGCTACACACAACAAGGTTTCCCACCAGAACCATTTTAAGTATCTAGTTCAGTGTCATTAATTGGGCAAGATCTCCGCCACCTTTTCATCTTGCAAAGCTGTAATTCTGTATCTGTAAGACAGCGGCTTCCTAACTTCACTTTCCCCAAGCCCTGGCAACGGAGTTAATTATATTTTAAATACAGCAGAGTATGAGGCCAATCCCTAGGGGAGACTGCACATCACACTGTGAGGCATTTACTATGTGCCCGCCCTTACAAATCCCATTGGAGGGCTGCTTACCTGATTTGGGGTTGTTTCTATAGACTCTTACAAAACTCAATACCAAAATAAAATGCAATACAATAATTCCATGAATCTAGGGAGGTTTTTATTGTTACCACAGAAAAAGACAACAACAGTTTGTAAGAATTTTTTTTAGGTCCCAGTTAATATTATTTTTGACACATTTAACAGTCTATAAAGTTTAATAATATTCACTTATGCTAATAAAAATTTTGCTGGATAATTTATCTATTCATTTTTTTATTGGATAGGAATAGAGTTTTTCAGGGCTGCCACATTAAAGTATACAGTGCTGCTTAGCTCAAACCAGAAATATATTCCCTTATAGTCCTGGAAATTAGAAGTTTAAAACTAAGGTGTCAGCAGGGTTGCTAATTTGTGAGGGCCTGAAGGGGAGGCTATTCTGTACCTCTCTCAGAAGTGTGTGTGTGTGTGCTTGAACACACAGGTATATGCATGTGTTTGTGTGTTTGTGTTGTTGGGGAGTGAACTTCAGACTTCACCCATGCTGGACAAACATTCTACAGCTGAGCTACAACCTATGTCAATTTCTTTTCTTTTCTTTTTTTTTTTTTTTTTTTTTTTTTTTTTTTTTTTTTTTTTTTTGGTTTTTCTGTGTAGCCCTGGCTGTCCTGGAACTCACTCCGTAGACCAGGCTGGCCTCGAACTCAGAAATCCGCCTGCCTTGACTCCTGGTGGAAAGCAGATGAAGTCCTCAGTGAATACACACACAACACACACACACACACACACACACACACAGAGTTGTGCAAATACAATTAAAAAATCAACCCCATAGATTTAAATGTATAGACAAAACAGAGTAAAATAAAAAAATGCTCGATTTATCAGAATAGGGAAAATATAGGATCGAGGCATAAAAAATTTTCTTTTCTAACATTTTCTGTATTTAGGTATTTTGTTTGCTGGCTGGCTAGATTGTTAGAGATTTTTTTTGGAGCCAGGGTCTCATGTTCGCAGAGACTACCCTTGAACTTCTGACTCTTCTCCCTCCACTTCTAAGATCCTGGAGTTACAGGCGTGCACCAGTGCTGCTGGCTAAACGAGGCTTCCTGGGAAGTTTTTCCCTGCTCAGGTTTTCCCTGATGGAAAAGCAATAGCCCTTACCAAGGTGCTGAGAGAGAGCTTTGAAAATCTTAAAAGTATGCAAGGAGGGAGACCACCCTGTTTGCCTTTGTGTTTCCTTCTCAAACCCCAAGCATAGTGCTGCCTAAGAGAGTTAAGACACCAGAAAAGCTTTGTCTAGGACACTTTAGACTTAGCTCTTTTCTTGCAACAAGATATATTTGGGCTGGAGAGTTGGCTCAGTTGTGAAGAGCACTTGTTCTTCCAGAGTACCCCGGTTCAATTCCCAGCACCCCCCTGGTAGTTTACAACCATCTATAACTCAAGTCCTTGGGCATCAGATGCTCTTTTCTGATGTCCAAAGCCCTAAGCATGCACATGGTGCACAGACTTACATTCAGGCAAACCACTCATAGACCTAAAATAATAAGTAATTCTAGAATAATTTGGGCTTGTTCTTCCAGAGAACCTAAGTTTGATTTCCTGCCCCCACATGGCAACTCTTTAACTCTTTATAACTTCAATCTCAAAAGATCAGAAGCCCTCTTCTGGCCTCTGTGGGCATCAGGCATGAATGTGGTGCACAGATATACACGCAGGCAAAACACCTACACACATATAAATAAAATGAACTGAAAACAAACCACTGTTAGAGGTGCATATGATACTGTGTTCCATCTCCTCAAAAGTGCTACCTGGACTGGGCATGGTAGCATATACCTGTGATTCCAGCAGCTGGGAGAGAGGCTGAGGCAAGAAGACTACTGTGAACTTGAATTCTCAGCCAGCCTTGGCTACATCATGAGTTTTAAGCAAGCATGGATTTTATAAGTGAATGTCAGCTCAGTCTGGAAAGATGGCTTAGCGGTTAAGAGCATTGTCTGTTTTGCTAGAGGTCCTAAGTGCAGTCCACAGCTACCACATGGTAGCCCCTAACCAGCTTTAGTGTGATCTGATGCCCTCTTATGGCAAGTAGGTGTGTATGCACATAGGGTACTCATACAATAACAAAACAAAACAAAACAAAACCACCCAGAAACATAAAACCAAACTGTTTCGTGATCCAAGAATGTCCTTGTTGACATCATTTTAATGGAAAGTGATGTTTTCTCTCTTACTGATGACTTTGTAGACCTCATATGCACCTGGAACAAGATCACGGAAACCAGTAGAATAGTAAATGTTGCACCCTCACAGTTTTATCTTGTGCTCCTCTTGTTCATTTCTTGAGAACTTAGCTCCCTG
The DNA here is from genome assembly GCF_008632895.1 of Mastomys coucha. Classification (NCBI taxonomy): domain Eukaryota; kingdom Metazoa; phylum Chordata; class Mammalia; order Rodentia; family Muridae; genus Mastomys; species Mastomys coucha. Next base: position 59,829,695 of record NW_022196905.1, on the reverse strand, counting down.
ACATTTCCTAGTATACAGGGGAGGACGATGGGTTCTGATTCATTATGTTTACTAGTGCTCTAACTGGGATTTGAAATTTTATAGTCTAAATAAGAGTTAGAATTATGTCTTGCAGAGTCACTGACTTGGAAACTATTTTCATGAGAAATCATATCTCATTTGATTAAAATAAAGACAGAAGATTCAAGCTCAGAGGAAAACTCATTTGTCTCCCAAGAACAGCATTTCTGATAGTCAAAAAAAAATTAGAGGTGGAAAATCAATTCAAGCTAATCTGCTGGCTTGTCAGAAAGGGCTGCTCTCTGTAAAATATATTCTAGTTCTTTGTCCTGGTTAATTTTAAATGTCTCAAGGGATGGAGAACTCTTTACATCTCTTTGAAGTCTTTATTTTTTTTTTTACCTTTTTGAAACCACTAAGAATGTTTTCTAATATGAAACCTTCATGTTAAATACCATTATATACTATTTCTTTTAATCACACTTTGTTTTCCTGTGCTAATGGTATTTTCTGCCTGAATTTGGTTTTTAGATTCTCAGTTATTTCTGACAAAATTGATTCTCTCTCTCTCTGTGTCTCTCTCTCTGTCTCTCTCTGTCTCTCTCTGTCTCTCTCTGTCTCTCTCTCTCTCTCTCTCTCTCTCACTCTCACATAGCCCACATGGACTCCACTATACAGGTAAGGATAGCCTTGTGATCATTTGGCCTCCACCTCCTGAGTATTGGCCTCTCTTTCTCTCTCTTTCTCTCTCTCTCTCTTCCTCTCTCTCCCTCTCTCTCCCTCTCTCTCTGCCTCTCTCTCTCTTCCCCCCCCCATAGCCCACAGGAACTCCACTATACAGGTAAGGGTATCCTTGTGATCATTTGGCCTCCACCTCCTGAGTATTGGCCTCTCTCTCTCTCTTTCTCTCTCCCTCTCTCTCTTTCTCTCTCTCCCTCTCCCCCCCTCTCTCATAGCCCACATGGACTCCACTATACAGGTAAGGGTAGCCTTGTGATCATTTGGCCTCCACCTCCTGAGTATTGGGATTACACTGTGAGCTATTGCTTCCAGTTTATGGAGTGCCATGGATTGAGCTCAGGACCTCATACATGCTAGGCGCCTGCTCTAGCAATGAGCTGAGTCCCTGTCTACAGAGAGAGAGAGAGAGAGAGAGAGAGAGAGAGAGAGAGAGAGGTCATCCATATAGGCCTGGATAGAGGCCAGGGGTTGATACTGGGGTGGCCTTCCTCAGTTGCTTCTTCATCTATAAAGATCTTTCTCTCTCCCTCTTCTAATAATATTTGTTTATATTTTATTTTATGTGTTTGTATTCTACCCGCATGTATGTGTATGAACCATCTGCATGGTGGTTAAGGAGGTCAGAAGAGGGCATTGGATCCCCTGAAACTGGAGTTATGAATGGTTGTGAGCCACCATGTATGCACTGGGGTCCAAACCCTGTGTCAGAGCAACCAGTGCTCTTAACCGCTGACCCATCTCTTCAGCCCCAGTTTTTACAAAACAAACAAACAGCAAAGGAGATGGGTATGACACATACTATAATTCTAGCACTCAGGATGCTGAAGCAGGAGGATTGCCTGTCAGGGAGATATAAAGAGAATTTGTTGTTACCCCCCACTACTCCCCCAAAAGGGCAAAATAAAAGAACGTCCTAGAAACAAATAAACAAACAACCCAGTAAAACAACTCCCAGAAGATTTCTCCACCTTTCCTTTTCCTTCCCAGGCTTTGTAACGAGGCCTTTAGAATGCAGGATATTCGGCAGGACAGACAGACAGGACAGACAGACAGGGACTATCAGTTCTTTCTTTGATCAAGGAGACTCAGTTCCTTAGCAAACTGGTAATGCATTTCTTGCCCATCTCTGCTATAAGACATCTTTCTCTTATAAAAATTCTTAGTTCTTTTTAAAAATACCTCCTCTTTCAACACCCTCTGTCTCAGATTCCCCCTTCTTTTTAATTATGTTCACATAAATTTAAAATTGAGCAATTTTCTAGGTTGCACTGTGTGATTTGTATTGTACCCATTAAATACAAAGATGGTTTCCCTCCATTGACAAGATTCAAATTCTTGCCCTTATCTGTGTAGAGGATTACCCATAAGACACTGTGCACATTGGTGCTCTGGACTGAATTTTCTGCTGTCTGTTGATAAGGGAAGGGAGGCATCCAGAAGGGTAAGGAGATAGCACGGAGCCAGAGGTAGAGACTGCCCTGAGCAGAACGTAAATTCTCTGCAGCTGGAGTCTATTCATTAATATGCCAGCTCCCACATTCCCAGCTCTTGGTGACCTGGGGAAAGACTGGCGCTTGCTGCTGTATGCTTTGGTGCACATTTAATTGAATCTCTACTAATTTTTGCATAGAGCCATCCACTTCCATTGTTGAAAAAACAGGGGATTTTAATGAAATTTACTAAATGTGTGTCTCGATAATAAAAATCTACAGACGCATTTGATTCATTTTCTCTTCTTACCAGAGTTGATCGGGGATTAAAACAAAAGTAAAATCAATCAAAAACAACCGAGCCACAACAAAGTAAAAAAAGAAAGAAAAAAATTACAAACAAAACAAAACAAAACAAAACAAAAAATCCAAAAAACCAAAACCCAAAAACCGAACAACAAAACCCTGTGTGGTGGGATTCCCTAGGAAAGGTGCCCTGTGTGACTTCACAGAAAGTAGTGTCTTATGGAGAAAGGGCTTATGCTCTGCGGTAGCCTTGAAGAAAGTCTTCTGTCCCCAGTAGCTCAGTGACCTTGTCTGGCAGCACTCCCCTCTGAAGTAAAATTGTGTCTTGCCTATGTGAGGAAACACTACTAGAAAATGAGATTCAACTGAGTTTGTGTTTGCATAGTGTTCGGTATATAATACTTTAAAATGTAATTTCCTTTAAAAAGGGTTACGTATCTATCTGTTTGTTTATTGTTTTATGTGCGTGTACAAATGCTCACGCATGCTGTGGGGGCACGCATGGAGGTCAGAGGACAACTTGCAGAAGTTGGCTCTCTCTACTGTGTGGGTCTTAGGGGTCAAGCTCAGGTTGTCAGCCTTGGCAGTGAGCAACCTTACCAAGGGAACCAGCTCACTTGCCCTAGTTTTCCTTTATCTTCCTTTCAGGTATTGAACCAGGTGTGTGCTATATTTTATTCAATAAAGCTGGAAAGAGGAGTTTACTGAGCATCCGAGAATGGTGCAGCATGGATGGATGGCATGCTACAGAAACATTCGACACACTCTGGAGCCAAACTTTGAGCGGTTGACTGGCATAATAGGTTCAAGGAAGAATCGGCCTGTGAAGAAAATGACCTTGAAAAGTGAACAAGGTACAGAAGGTAGGAATGGGCCCTGGCAAAGCAGGCTGTGCATCCAGCCTCAGGGGTTAGCAAAGGGAGGCCTGTTGATATGTGCAAGTGCATGACCTGCTTGCCAATGCACAACTGAGAATGGGCAAAGCATCATGGGCGAGTGAGTGGGAGAGGGGATGAGACATTCCTTTCTCCTTGCTGAGTCTTCTATTGAATGGCTGAGTTCTGAATAGTGGGGTTCTGAATAGTGGGGTTCTGAATAGAAGATGTCCCCACCTAGCAGTGTAGAATCTGAAGGGAGGCATGTATTACCCTATATTACTCTGTGTTGACCTTGAGCTCTCTGACAACCAACCTTCCCATACATTTTATTGAGGGTACACTAATGACAGTGAGTTCCTTTCGCTTGTATGCAGGAGATGGCTCACATGATGGAGAATTTAATCTTCTTAGTTTGTTGTTTATGTGTCCTAAATTTTGTTCAATAAAAATGAAACACTCCTGTTATAAAACACTTATTTTAATGTGAAAATCTCATGAAATGTGAGCAATGTTAAAAAATAGTATTTACTATGTGTATGTGTATGTGCATGTGTGAAGTTGTGTGCCATATGGCTCATGTATGAAGGTCAGAGGGTATCTATTCTTCCCTTTCACCATGTGGGTCCTGGAGATTGAACTGATGTCATCAGGCTTGACTGCAAACACCCTTGTCTGCTGATCCATCTTGCTAGTCCTGAAATATAATTTTTAAATTAAAATTTAAGGTGAGAAAGGCTAAGATGGATAACAAGTCACAGTAGCAATCATTTTAAAGCGATCCTATTGAGTGCTTCCCTCTGAGAGTCATAAGGGAGGTCTCGCCTTAGGTGACGACATTATGATGTGCATGCTTTGGTTATTTGTGTTACGGGAGAAGAAAACCAACTTTGAGAGAAGCTAAGCCATTTACCCAGAAACACCTGTGGGAGAACATGGTACAGTCAAGTGTTTCAACCTGGATCACTGAGCACAGCACATCCATTCTGTGAGCTTAGCAGCTGCTTTTCCTTAAAGAGCTTTTCTAGAAGATGTAATACCTGAACTGGACATGGCAGTAAGTGTGATTCTGTTCAATAAAGATGTATGTACATGAGTTCAGCCTGAGAAGGATGCATGTAAGAACAGACAGGGAAAAGCCATTTGGTACTCCAGGGATGCTCCTAGGCAGGCGAGAGAATATGAAGGGGTAGAGGCTGGGGAGAGGGGACCGAACAGGGAGGGTACCAGAGGAGGTCAAATTGTCATTTGCCATGAGACAGAACTTGGCCATGTGAATAGCAAAGATTTAAGATTTTATTCTAAAGCAATGTGAAGTCAAAAGGTGGGTTAAAGGAGAACGATGTCACTGGTGTTCTTGTTCTACCAGGATCTCTCTGGAAGCCTGGGGGAAGGGCTTGATTGGAGACTAGTGAGTGGCACCAAGAGAGGCATAGGCAGATCTCTCTGAGTTCAAAGCCAGCCTGGTCTACAGAATGAATTCTAGGGCAGCCAAGGCTACACAGAGAAACCGTATCTCAAATTTCATTATAATTTATCAGATCCCACAATTCAGATCTTCCGTCTCACTAGCCCCACATCAAGTGCCAAGTAGCCTCACAAAATGAGGACTGTATGGGACAAGGGACATACAGAACATCACCACCCCCAGCAGAGCAGGAAATGCACAGAGCTGCACTGGCTCTTCATCCAACCATGCAGGCCTTCTTCTTCTCTCTGCATGCTGCATTCCTAGGAAACCACATCTGTGCGCTCTACCTAGCCCCTGAGATTCACTTTGATTTCCCTACATTAAGATTGTCATCAGAGGAGCTGGAGAGATGGCTCAGTGGTTAAGAGCACCGACTGCTCTTCCAGAGGTCCTGAGTTCAACTCCCAGGAAACAAACAGTGGCTCACAACCATCTATACTGGGATCTGATGCCCTCTTCTGGTGTGTGTGAAGTTGACAACAGTGTACTCACATATATAAAATAAATAAATCTAAAAAAAAAAAAAAAGATTGCTGTCAGAGCACCAAACACTGTCCTGGCACGTATCACCATGCCTGGCTGATTTTGAGATGTGTAATCCGATATGACACTACCATATATAATAGCACACAACTCTAATCTCAGCATTTGGGAGGCAGAGGCAGGTAGAGCTCTTTGAGGACAGCATGGTCTTTAAAAAGGTAGGGAGGGCTATTAGCATGTTGAACAGTTTCAAAGCCACTAGTTAGGCACAGAGAGGCCACTGCAGAGGCTTGACTGGCATCCCTGAGAAATCAGTAGGTACAAGGATCATCTGGTTCATTGCTATGGACTGACTTTAAGGTCATAAATAATGGAGGCCAACTGATTAAAACCTAAGTGACTGAGGAAAGATTGGAACATTGTAGTTCCACAGTGCAGTCATAACTTATCTTGGGCAATCTTTAGCCAACGAGAGCTCATTCCTCGCCCACCTCTGTGTTAGACCTGACATTCCCAACAAACAGCTGAAAATCTTGGAAATGTAGAAACTTTTCAAAACCCCATCCCCCACTGTTGGAAGGTGTGTATGCTATCAGGGAGCAACAGAGGCCTAGAGCTCAGATCGCCCATCTTGCTATAACTGCTTCTCTGATATTCCCACCAATGTGTTTTTAAAAATATCTTGATTTGTGACTTTCTTTATTCTGTTAGCAAAATACTCCATGAAACTGCTTTCTTCTTGGAATATTGTGCTTAGAAAGACCCAAACCTATGTTCCTAGGACACGCTCACTCTTATTTTAGCTCCAGAATAAGCTACCTCTTATTCTCTTTGAGTTGAGAGCCGTGATTTTATGCACACACACACACACACACACACACACACACACACACACAAAACAACAACAACAAAAACCCAAAAGCAAAGCAAACCAACCAACAAACAAAAAGGAGAAGGGGAAAAAAAAAAACCAGCTGGAAGTGGTGGCACGAATCTTTAATCTCAGAACTTAGAAAGCTGAAACAGGAGGATTGCCATGAGTTTAAGACCAGTCCAGGCTTCAAAGTGAGACTTTTTCTCAACAAACAAACACATAAACAAACAATCATAAATACATAGATAAGAATAAAAATATGACAGTTACATGTCTCAGCTTCCTCAGTGTTGAGATTACCATCTTACATAAAGCAAAAACATCATCAGTGTTTTCTCCATATTTGTGTTTTTCCATTTAAGAGTACAAGCATAAGGACCTGGTGGCAGACACCTATAATTTCTAGCTCTCTAGAACTGGAGGAAGGAGAACCAGGAGTCCAAGGCTAGCCTCAGCTACATAGTGAGTTCGAGGTCAGCCTGGCCAACATAAGACCTTGTCTCAAAATAAAACCCCCAAACTAACAAACCTCTCACTAGCCTCTAGCACATGCTCAGGAAAGCTAGCTGTTCTGTACCCAGTACCTTGTGATGTCTTCTGACTTGGCATCTCTGTGTTTTGACATTTTCTCTGGTCTTTTTTGCTTATGAAGAAGGTATTCTCTCAGATCTCTAAATGTCAGATCATTCCCAAAAGAAATACACACCCTTCAAGATAAAAAGGTAGCATTCTGGAGAGTTATTATCTAGGCATAATTGCAAGCCTGCATTTTGCATCTCTCTCTCTCTCTCTCTCTCTCTCTCTCTCTCTCTCTCTCTCTCTCTCTCTCTCTCTCTCTCTCTCTCTCTCTCTTTCTCAGACAGAGTCTATGTAGCCTAGTCTGCAACTGGCTATATAGGCAAGGCTAGTCTCTAACTTATAGAGATCTGCCTGCCTCTGTCTTCTCAGTGCCAGGATTAAAGTTATGGCGACCACACCAAGCTTTATTTTTAGTTTCTATACTGGGAAAGTATTTGGAATTATTGCTAAAGCAAATGAGGACTAATATATTTTGTTTTGAACATTAAATTTCCCTTGGTTTCACCTTAAACAGCTCTTACAACAGAAGACCAAATAAAAGTACTTTTAGACCTAAATGTTGGCACAAAACACCTTTTTAAAGATTTATTTGTTTGTCTATTTATGTGAGTATACCGTTGCTCTCTTCAGACACACCAGAAGAGGGAACTGGATTCCATTTTAGGTGGTAGGAATTGAACTCAGAACCCCTAGAAGAGCAGTCAGTGCTCTTAACCACTGAGCCCTTTTTCCAGCTCTCCAAAGCACCACCACCATCTCCTCCTCCTCCTCCTCCTCCTCCTCCTCCTTCTTTTTCGAGACAGGGTTTCTGTGTGTAGCCCTGGCTGTCCTGGAACTCACTCTGTAGACCAGGCTGTTCTTGAACTCAGAAATCTGCCTGCCTCTGCCTCCCAAGTGCTGGGATTAAAGGTGTGTGCCACTACTGCCTGGCGTTTTTGTTCTTTTTGACAGTGAAATCTAGGCTAGTTTTGAATTCACTGCCCTCCTGCCTCAGCCTCTGTGGTGCTGAGGGAATGCTGGCCTGTGACACGACAGTAGACAGATTTGTCTTCTTTAAGGAAGCTATTGACATCTCTGGGTTATTAAGTAAATACTTATAGAATCTAAAGACTCAGTGTAGCATTGGTTTTATAACGTTCTTCCAAGTGTCCTTTCCACTAAAATTCCTTGAAACACCCACACCTCTAGTTAGTAGGACTTCTGATCTTATGGGAATTTACAGGCGGTAATTTTTAATGTGCTGTATCCAATGTTTACTTCATACTTAAAAAAACAAGTGCTCAGGATATTCTTGGAATAGTTCATTTCCTAAGAAAACAGTTCGTGTGTGCGTCAGCACTAAGGGGAAGCACCCACTCACAATAGCTATCAAAATTGCATGAGGTGGTAAAATGAGAAATGATTTTCTTTGTGATCTTAAACGATGAGGTATAGGGAAGCCAATTACTTATTTATAACATGAGTGTGCGGTGGCAGGCTTTCTTCAGCCCAGCTAAGGTGCGGTTACATACTTAGCTATCCAGGGCACCTGGCAATCCATTCTACCTTAACCGTCCTTTTCGGGAACAGAGAAGAAATTGTGGGTAGGATGCAGGAAGGGAAGCAAGCAAAGGATAGTTCAAAGCCAGTGTTCCAGTCCCACCAGTCCTCCCTGGAAATAACTGAGGGAGTTTTCCTCCAGCAGCTGCAGGATGCTCTGTAGCCCGCCCCTCACTATCGGAACATCTAAGTAGTCAGCTGGCAGGGAGGTGACTTCCCGACTCCTCCCAGCAGGCCGCCAGGGGAATGAGCCTAGGAAGCAGGCCATGGGGCTGGGACGCAGAGGCGGGAGCTGGCGCGGAAGCGTTTCCGCGGTGATCCTGGAGACCCTGCGGCTTTCCGGAAGGGTGATTGCATCAGGTGTGGAGCAGGGCGCCTCCTCCGCCCAACCTGGAGCCCACCGCGCCTGCGCGCCCCGCCCCGCCCCGCCCCACCGCCTCGGCGGACTCCAGCGCGGGTTTTCCTGCGCTTCCAAGTAGATCGCCTGGAGGGGGCAGGCGCGGATCGACCCGGGAGCCCGGGAGAATAGGGTGGTAGGGTAGGCTCTGGATGTTAGTTCAAGGTGGAAGGAGGCTCGGTGTGGTAGCCTGCTGAGATCGCCGCGATGAAGGACACGCAGGGTGGGCTTGGCTTCTTTTCCTCCTCTCTCTGGGCCTGAAGGACACTGTAGCCTGTGTCTCAAGACCCCCTACAGTTTGTTTTTTCCAAGTAGGTATTTGAACCCTGGTTTTCGACTGTCCGTGGTTCGCAGGACTCGTTGGGCCAGTCTTGGGATGCAGAGGCTCAGTTCCAAGAGTGAACTTGCATAGATTTATGGAGATTTTTCTGTAGCCTTACTATTGGCCTTCCGCCGAGTCTGGGGGAAATACTGATGATAGAAGAGGCTACAGGATGCAAGATTCCTCCAACACATGGCGTTCTGTCCATTCCCAACAACCCAACTCTTTCATGTGTCAACACACCTGGTGTATGGAGATGGCAGAAATGGCATTTCATAGAAAGTATTCAATGGATGTCAGTCACTGCTGAGTTGTAAAAATCATGAAGGCAGGGGAAGGGATTTGCTTGTACTCCTGGGTCTAGTAAGGGAAACTTGTGGAACCTCAATAAACTCAAGCTGTGTGATGGAAAAAAGAATAATGCCCATCTCCACTGTAGGGAGGATGAGTCTGAGTTTATTATCTGAGGGAGGAGTGTGTTGGAAAAGTGCCATTACTTAGTAGTTACAATTATTTTCAGAATTACCTTTCTACATCATCTGTGTATATCGGATGGCAGCCGCACAGGCACAACCACTCACTCATTCATCCCCTGGAAATGTGCCTAGCATGATGCTTCAGCATCCTTCCCAGTTGAGTCTGACCTAGGCATCAGTTTAACACCCCTTGGCTTGGTGGAGAACAAATCAAGGACCTCCCTGTGCCTGCAGTCAATCCATTTACTGCCTAACAAACAGGTAGCAAGATTATGCTTTTTCCTTGTTCGCAGGTGTATTTCTTACCTGGCATTATCTCGCTGCGATTTTCCAGTGCAGAAATGTTCGTGTGTGGCATATTGTCTAGGCGTGGGGGGGGGGGGGGGGGGGGGGGGGGTGAGGAGGCTGAAAGCAGAAGTTTCACCTTTCAACGTTAGCCTGGAAGGCTGTGGGCAGCTCTCATCTGGGGATATTTTTCCATTCTAAAGGAACGCAGACGTGTGAGAGAAGAGTTCCTCCAACTGGCTTTTGGTGCAGACAGACGCTAGGCCACCTGGAGGGGATACCCGGGCTGCCCCGCACCCCCAGCCTCTGGTGTCACCCTGGCGCCCCCTGCCTCCCTGCTGTGCCGCAGCCTGGCCGCCTCCACCTGCAGGGGTCGCCCTGGGAGCGCGGCCCGCCCCCTTCCGCCGCGGCCTCCGCCCCCGGCCCCGCCTTGCTGGGTTTGCCCGGCTCCTCCAGGCCCCTCCAAGCCTTTCCTCGCGCAGCCGCCGCCAAAGCCTGGAGAAGTGGAATCTCGCCGCCGCCGCCGCTCCCTGCGCGGGCCTCGCGGAGCCGCACTGGGCATGCTCAGTCGCCGGAGCCAGCGCTGCTCTAAGTAGGAAGCTCGCGTGCTGCAGCCCGCAGCTGATCCGGGTGCTCAGCGGACTGCGAGACCTAGGAGCCGGGTCCGGAGCCGATCGAACGCCGTGCAGCGCTGGTGAGCCCCGCTTCCTTCCATGCCTTCAGCCCGGGGATCTGAGGGATGGCCCGGAGTGCGCCGCGGGAGCAGGGCAGCCGGCGAGCCTGGCTGCTTGTGCCCTCGGCGGCTGCTGCTCGTTTTCTGGCGGTCACCGCCGGTCGCCCAGCTGCAGCAGCTGCCGTCGCATCTGCAGCGGGCGCCCGCTGCGGAGTCCCGCTCGCCCAGCGCCCGCGCCGCAGGGCCGGCGCTCTGGCTGCGGGCTCGCCCCGTCACTCCCATTACTCTCTCAGTCCCACCCGGAGCTGGGGCTCGGCAGGGCCGAGCGAGGACACCGGGTCGCTGGGCTGTGCCCGGGCGGAGACTGCGGAGGGCAAAGTGCGGGTGGGCGCGGGCGACCGGTAGCGCACGCCCCCTTGCCCAGGGGCCGGCCTGCCCGCCCGGCGGCGCGCTCCTGCGGTTGACTCAGAGACCTGGCCAGCGTCTCCCGGGGTGTAGAGAGCCCAGCTACCCAGAGAGAAGGGGGCAAAGTTCCTGTCCCCTCTGCAATGCTGAGAGCGTTTTAACTAGAAAATGGCTGTGTGCCGAGAGCCGGATCAGGGAAGCCGGTCATCGGGGTCCCGATCGCCCCATTGCTGCCCGCTGGGAGGGATGGTGGCTCAGACGCCAGAAATGACATTTGTGCGACAAAAACTAGCTGGGCGGAGGGAGGATGCGGAGTCCCGCAGAAACAATGATAGGTGGTCTCTCCTTTGATGGAGAGGTCTGAAAACAGGAGGTCAGGCTCAAAAGGCCAAGGGAGTGTGGGGTTAAAGAAAAAAAGCTGGGAAAAAAAAATCAAATGGAGAATTGGGACCGTTTTGTAGTAAGATTCTGCACAGCCACGACTGTCCCGATCGCTTGGGGATAGACTGAGTGGTTGGAGAGGGCTCACATGGAGAGAATTAGGTCAGTGTCTGAAGCCCAGTGGGCTCTTAGAGGGGGCAGCTTTAAAAAGTCCTGTCACTGGCTTTGCCTTGTGCCAGTGTCTTAAATGAAAGCCATAAAGGAGCATCATAAAACGATAACAGCAATATCATTTTGATATCAAGAAATAAGAAACTTTGTGAGGCTGGCCCTTTTTGTTATTTGTTTCTTCTTTTTTTTTTTTTTTTTTTTTTTTTTTTTTTTTTTTTTTTTTTTTTTTTTACCGATTTAAGAATAAATTATGACAGCTGATCTGTTGTTTTAGGATTTGGTACCTTAAATCTTGTTCTCTTTCTTGTCATGATATTACAGATCTTTCTCTGAAATGGCCATGGTAGTAGGACCTGAATTCTTGTGGCTGACTTTGTGGAGACAGGACTCTCGAAGGGAGCCTTTCTTTATGAAGTTAGGAACAGGCTTTGTCTTGTTTCAGTTTGAAAGCAGAATTTGGGTTTCTCAGAATTCGGAGACTCTTAGCAGAATCTTAGAAATGGCATCTGTTTGGGAAAATGGTATTTGTTCCCAGGATGGGGACCCCTCTCACCCCAGGCAGGCAGAAATGTGGTGGGAACAAGGGTGGCTGGAGAGAGGAATGGTCCCATCTGTGGAGTGTAGGGGTGGGTTGGGGGATGTCGCAGGTGCAAGATGTCTGCCACTGTCCTTTTGAACTTGATGTGTTAGATTGGTGGATGCCTTCAGAAAGTTCCCAGAAACAAAGCTGCCATCCATGTACCACCCTTGCTCAGAGCCTTTGAGAAAGGACTCAGGTCGGGACCCTATTCCACTGCGGCTGCTGCGGTCTGGCACTGTTACTTCTTCCCCAAATGGATACTTTAAAACTGTTCACCTTTAAGGAGCAGGGCAGAATCCTGCATTCTGAACCGTTGTAAAGAGGTAGTTGAAAAACTGGGGTAGCTACAATGTAACAGAATAATACTTTACTTTAGTGTCAGTAATATGAATACAGACTACAACATTGTCTTGGAAAAGACAAATATTACAAGAACACGTGTGTGGAACAATATTTTAGAACAGCTATTTTGTATGTCATGTTTCTGTTTTCTCAGGGCTTTTCCTGCCAGAAGAGAAACAGCAAACAAATATTGGATTCTTTTTCTGTTAGAGCAGGAATCAACACTTGAAACCCTTCCCATGATTACTAGAATTGTGTTCTGTTGCTTACCCTGATTAGTGGCTATCTAAATTTATCTAAGAAAAATGGAATCTTAATATCTTTCTATCCACACCTTTAAAATAGACAATACCTTTGTGGCAATAATACCTTAAGTATCCTAGAGACATACTACAGTGTTTTATGAGACCAACAGCTACTCACTATACTTGTTAGTATAGTTTTGAGTTTTGAAAACTTGATGAGTTTTGGAAAAATATTGTATTAAGTTATTACTGATTGATTATATGGGTGATACTTTCCTTCCCTGGGTTAAGAAAACTAGGATTTGATCAATGGCTGTTTCCTGACAAAACTGTCTTGTGTGTAATGTATGAAGGCACTTGTGCATATGTACGTGCACTTGTCTTATGCATATTCGATGGTCAGAGGATCCTTTGATGGAGATCTTGCTAACCTTCACCTTTTTTGAGACCAAGTTTCATCTTATTTTTGACCCCTATGTATACCAGGCTAACTGGCCTTGAGAGCCTTGGAGGATAATCCTGTCTTTACCTTTTAATCTTGCAGAAGGAATACTGTATTATCATGCCTGGCTTTAATGAAGGTCTTGGGGAGTTAAATCAGGCCTTCACCTTTGCACCACAAGTACTTTGCCAATGGAGCCATCTCTTTAGCTCCTTATGTATCCTTTGGTGATGGTACCTTGACGTAAATGCCACCCATCTAAGAAAACCCCTCTAAGAGGTGGAGACTTCAGACCCCATTAGCAATCTCACTGTGAGGTTTCCTCTCATAGGAGAATATTTCAGTGTGTCCCATTATTATTCCCTAAGCATTCTCTTCTGAGACATCTTTGATTTGTTGTTTAGGATTAGGTCTGAGTAGAAGAGCGTGCCTTACGAGTGACCCGAATGCTTGTAAGAAGCCTCCATCCATGTTTTGAAACCTGCTTTGTGTTTATTTATTTTCAGCGGTGTTGTAGTACTAGCAAATAGAATTAAATCTAGGGATGATAAGCCAGAATTACCCATTTTAAAGAGTCATTGGTGCATACTGTGCGTGGTGACATATATCGATGGCATGTTTTGTAGCTGTAACGGCTTGTCTGAGGCAGAGTGACAGGCTCCATAATTAAGGGTCTGGTAGGATTTGGTAGAAAGCTCACCAAGCAGCAACTCCAAAGGCTTTGCTTCTATGCCTTGCTCCTCTGTGAGTCCAGTTCACTCTGTGACCTGGAGAAGTCAGTTCACATTCTGGAATCTAAGTTACCCCATCTGTAGAATGAGATTTGCAGTAGGATATGCCCTCTGGTTGGTTTACTGAGTCCTTGGCTGGCCTGGTCTGGTGGTCTATAATCCAGCCATTCAAGGAGGGAGGAGTTCATTTAGCGCATAGGAAAGGCTGATTTTATGAATCTCAGAGCCTTTCCTGCCCTGGTTTTGTCTTGACACCTTGGCTTCTTGGTCAGTTCCTGCCTCCCATTGAGTTTTTCTTTTGCTACAAAATAATTGTTATCTATGAACTCTGAACCTGTGTTCTTCTGGGTAGGAGGCAGAGTGTGGATTAGGCTTGGCTATCAGACTTTGGAAATTTTTTTTAGCATCCTCTGAAGAGAGACTTTCTGCTTTTAGGCTCCCAGCTCAAGTAGAAATCCTACCAGTTGCAGAGGAGGCATTCCGTGTCTTGGTTGCTGGGCTCTATCTTGTAGAATTTTAGCAGAGCTTTCCTATGCTTTATCCTTTGCCTTCTGCCCTTAATGAGAGGTACAGCTCTTGGCCTTAGGAATTGATTGCCATTGTCATTTGATGTGAGCATCTTCACTGGCTGTGCAGGTGTTTATGGTCTGCTGCTGCAGTAGCAGAAGTACCAGCTAGATGGTGATGGGACCGTGGGCACAGGGCATCTGTTCCATCCTGGGTTATGCACGAGTTGCTTTCAGGATGCTCACAAAACTCAGCATCGTTAATCTTGAGGTGAGGCAGGAGAAGATAGCCAGAGTTACTGTACCACTTTAGTAACAGTGAGGGCATCACAAGGCCTCTGGCCTCTGGCCTGCAGGATTCTGAACCCCTTGCAAGGAGCAAGGCTAGAACGGCAAACATGGGAAGAGGGCAGGAGGTAAGAACAGAAAAGCTGGGGAGAGGAGGTAAATCATCAACATGTGGTCAAGACTCGGGAGCCAGGATCTAGTTAAAGGCATAGGAGGTCAACACCCTGACCAGCTTACTAACTGACCAGCTGACCACAAAAGATACAGATGAAACAAAACAAAGAAGAACTAAAGGGAAAAAAAATGGCAATGTATAATTTCCTGGTATATAAGATGTATAAAATGCATGACTTCACAAAGACAAAGGAGAGAGCATAGAGCAGAATAATGGGGTGAAATAGACCCGAAATGTTCTCTTTATGTTAATGACTTGAGAATGCTAGGAGGTTAGCCATTGTGTTCTTTTCCTCTTGTGGATGCTGCAGGATTTTGCCTTGCGGGGCAGTACCTGAAATTTCTGAACTTGAGCTATACCGGCAAGCCTGCCTCAGGAATGCTTGGAGTGGGAGGAAGTGTGGCTTTGTTATTTTTAGTTGACTAAAAAAATGCAGACTTTTGAACCGAGCTAGGAGGAGTGTGCATTTGGAGGATGCAACTGGACCAACGTTGCAGAGCTCTGAAGAGGAAGGGCGAGTTCCCTTGCTGGGGAAGGAAGACTTGGTATCGCCGATGGAATGGTACGATGTAGCATGTCCAGTCCACCACCCTGGGAAACAGATCTTTGTCTGTAGGCATTGCAGAAGTGAACCGTTCGTGTAGATGCAGAGAGCACAGTGCGGGCCCTGAGGGCTAAGAGTCTATCAGTGACATTGTCCTTACTGCAGTGATAATGGTGATGTTAAAGCCAGGATTTTATTGGTGTTCAAATGAGGAGAGCTGCCCCTTTCGTTGAGATTATGCCCTTCCAATTTTGGGGTAAAAGTTCTTCTGTGAAGGGATGGGAATATTTTCATTTGGCAGCTTAATGGTCCATGAAATTGCTAAGTCTGGGAATCTGGTCCTGAGATGCGCAGTTCTGCCCTTGGGATTGAGTTAGTAGCGAAGCCAGACCAACACATAGAGCTTGTGGGTGGGCTGCTAGAGCCCCTGGGCCTTCCAAGAATGTAGAGTCACCCAGAGTCTCAGGAGCTGTGAAGGAATTCATTTTGAAAGTGCCCTGGGAACTAGTGAGCATTTTTGAATTATAGCCCAAGAATGATCAGCAGGATGCCAGGATGAAGGACGAGGGCCTGAGAGAGCAGACAGGGCTAACAGCGGCAATGTGAATTCAGCAGGCAGGCCTGGAGATGTGTCTTGGCATTTGTTCCTTTGCATGGAGATCTCTTTCTGGCAGAGCCACATGCTTTTGCAATTTGGAGATGGTGATTCTAGGAATTGCTGTTGGAAGCAAGACTGTTGAATTGTGAATTGCTTAATAGTCTCCTTTATGTGGGCTCCCATGCTATCAAGCCCTCTAAGATCTTCTTTATGTGGGCTCCCATGCTATCAAGCCCTCTAAGATCTCCTTCATGTGGGCTCCCATGCTGCCGTGCCCTCCTGGCTGAGGCTGAGATGCTTAGGGGAAGCTTAAGAATGGTTGGCCCCTGGAAATTGCTGCTTTTCACCTTTCACCTTTTTTCCCCCTTTTTGGTGGTAGTGGGGTTACTGTTGGGTTGGGGGGACAGGGGAAGAAAAAAAAACCTTTGGTTTGAAATAATAGTTTAACATAGTAAATAATGTGTTTCAGGCAACACTTTAGAAGTCTGTTGAGCTTAGTGGACCTGAGAAGATGTGTCAGTCACTAAAGCACTTTCCATAAACACATGAGGGCCAAAAGTTCAATTCCCAGCACCCATGAGAAAGCTAGGCATTGTGCCTGTAACCCCAGCTCTAGAGAAGAAGAAGCCGGAAGATCCTTGGGGCTTGCAGGCCAGCCAGTCTAGCTGAGTAGGAGAACTTCAGGGTCAATGAGAGAGATCCTGTCTTTAAAAATAAGGAAGAGATATGGGCAGTGATGGCGCACACCCTTAGTCCCAGCACTCAGGAGGCAGAGGCAGGTGGACTTCTGAGTTCCAGGCCAGGTTTGAACTCACTCTACAGAGTGAGTTCCAGGATAGCCAGGGCTACACAGAGAAACCCTGTCTCAACAAACAGACAAACAAACAAACAAAAAACAAAACGAGAGGGGGAGAGAGAGAGAATGAGAGAATAACTTGAGGAAGATGAACAACATTGACCTCTGACCTATGTATGTACATATGCTCACACACCTGAACACATGCAGACATATCCATAAAATCTGTGCTTAATCATCTGTATCTCATTGATCATATCATCAACTTTACCATGAAGTTCTTTGAGCTCAGAGCTTCATGACTATTGTGCCATCTATAACCCTCAGGAAACCCTGTTCCTATTTTATAGATAAGAAAGCTAAGGTCTTTTCTAATAGGCTGTACAGTGGCCATCCTGTTGTCCTGGACCTTCAGTAAACACTGAGGAGACCACTGGTTGCCAAGTGACAGGACTAAGCGATAACGTTTATTTATTAGGAGCCAACTGTGTGCCAGCAGCTCTACAGGAAGCATTTCGTTTAACTCTTTGCAGGTACAGCCTCATTTTCCATTTGACAGTTAGCTCTGCTTCAGAAAAGTTAGAGGCCTTGTCCAGGCCCTACACAAGTCTTGTCTTCTTGCCACCATACCATTAAACTTCCTTTAGCTCGGCGTTTGGGGAAAAAGGTAAAAAATGTTACCTTCTATTTGATTTCAAAGCGCACAGTTGACTGGAATCTGCCTGTTGGTGGTACTACTATTTCCTCTCGGTTTTGGCTCCCAAGTGCATTTCTTTTTCATGTGATTTTTTTCAGACATTGGAAACTAGGAGTTGCTCTTTTGACTCTCTGGGATTTCCTAGGATAGATTGCATTTGTATAAAATAAGGGGAATCTGATTAGTTGTCAAATGTAGATCCTAGGAAGCTGAGGCACTGGGTGAGGATTTCAGAGCTGTCCTAGCAGGCTCAAGGCTGGCCTTAGGTTCTGACTCCTGGGACCTTGGCCCGAAACCATGGGAGATGCTGTGTTTCCCTGATCATCATGCTTGTTATTTGCTGCTGAGTGTGTGCTTAACTTGAGGGTCCTTGTTTAGTTTGTTCAATAGATTTGTTCTAGGCAAAGGCCAGGCCACCTTCTACATTTTGTATCTTGCATTGCTGTGCAGTGCTGCCTGTGAGTGGAAGTACTGTGTTTAGCTGAAGTACTTACTGTCTGTAGGTTGAAATACTGTGTATGGCTGGGCAGTGCTGTCTGTAGTACGTAGAAAGTACTCTGCGTAGCTGTGGGACTGTCTGTAAGTACTAGAAATAGAAGGGCAGTACTGTCTATAGGTCGAAGTACTGTGTATGGCTGGACAGTACTGTCTGTAGATGGAAGTACTGTGTATAGTTATAGGCTATCTGTAAGTATTGTCTGTAGGTAGAAGTACTGGGTATAAATGGACAGTATTCTATAGGTGGAAGTACTGTGTATGGCTGGGCAGTACTGTCTATAGGTGGAAGTACTGTGTATGACTGGGTAGTACTGTCTGTAGATGGAAGTACTGTGTGTAGCTGAAGTACTGTCTGTAGGTAGAAGCACTGTGTATAGCTGAGCAGTACCATCTGTAAGCAAAAGGATAAACCTAGCACAAGTTAGGTTTCCTGGGTTGCTTCATTTTTGGTGAGCTACTGCAATGTAATTTGCAGACGGCCATGGCCTGATGAGGCCTGATGAGAATGCTCAGTGTACTGGGGCCTAGATAACCATGGGGAGCTCAGCTCAGTCCTAGACTCTCTCTCCCTGCTGTCAGTACAGAACTTTTCGGATCCTCCCCAAGAAACAAGTTTTGTATATGTTTTTCTAGGTCATTAGTGAAGAGAGACGTTCATCCAGTGACTCCCAGAAACCTCAGCTCCACGTGTTCATTCCTTTGTGCAGCAAATGTTTATCGCATACATAGTTGGTGCCAGGCACTGTGCCAAGTCCAGGAAGACAGGAAAATGTGCCAGAGCACTGGTGGTAGGGTGCTCTAGTGGAGGTCTGTGTGGGGTGTGCAGAAGTGCTGAGAAAGGGCGGTACTCCTTCTTTTCAGAAGTGGGGGTGCTGCATGGAAGAGGAGCCTGGGCATGTGGCCCCTGTGAAAGTTTCCCCTGACGAAGCCCTTTCCTGGCTCCTGCTCCCCCCCACCCCCCAGGTCAACTCCCTGGAACTTTAAGAGCCCGTCTCCCCTGCCAGCACAGGATCCTTCCATGAAAGTAGAAACGTGGCCATTCAAATCTCTGCAAGTATCTGCTTTTGCATTTGGGGGCTGGGGGGAGGGGACACTTTTGGCCTGCTGGACGCCTTTGACCCAGAGACATTTTAGCTTGACTCTTGGCTTTTGCAGGTAGAGATTAGAGATACTGTTGGCTAGTGTGCCATGCGCAGGGCAACCTACTCTGTAGAGATTATCGGAGTTTGGTGTTAAAAAACCCTACTCTTGGGGCTGGCGAGATGGCTCAGAGGGTAAGAGCACTGACTGCTCTTCCGAAGGTCCTGAGTTCGGATCCCAGCAACCACATGCTGGCTCACAACCATCTATGATGAGATCTGACGCCCTCTTTTGGTGCGTCTGAAGACAGCTACAGTGTATTACACCGGAGCGAGTGGGGCCGGAGCGTCTGAATATAGTGTATTACAGTGTATTACTCCAGAGCGAGTGGGGCCGGAGCTAGCAGGGCTGGCAGAGGTCCTGAGTTCAATTCCCAGCAGCCACACACATGATGGCTCACAGCCATCTGTACAGCTACAGTGTACTCATACACATAAAATAAATAAAATAAATCTTTGAAAAAAAAAAAGCCTACTCTTAGGGTTCTGGTATTGCCTTGTCATGGAGTCACCCATGCCCACCTATGGCAGAATTTTAGTTGAACACCATAATTATGTAATGCGTCACCTGCAAACGAGATAGCTACAGGTGCATATGTAACATGATTCTGGGGATTTCAGGAGCCGATAGAGGATAAAGGCTTAGACCACCACCTGGCAGGTGGTGAGACCTTAACCGTTATCATTACTCTTGGCTTACCAAGGTTTGCGTTTTGAACCAAAGAGCACAGCTTCGGGAGCCCGTTGTAGCACTGCCCCCTGGGTGTGCTTTGGGGGAAGAACTGTCTGGAGGCTTCCCCTACTCCTTTTGTCAGTGTTTCCCACTGTCCCCACCCCCTTGAGTCGGAGGCTTTCAGTAGCTTTGCCTTTCATCCCCTTTTCCCAGGGACCCAAATTTATGTCCTTGCCAAGCCTTCCTCTAGAGGGCTGGGAGTATATTTATGATCTTCCTTAGCTCCATCTATTTCGGGAATGGTGAGAAAGCAGGAAGCAGGTCAGGGGGAGCTGCTGTGTCGCTTCCTGACTGCCAGTGCTTCCTCCACCATGACATTCTGAGGCGGGAGGCAGGTGGTAGTGCTTGCTCTTACAACTCTCCCCTCTGCACCCCCCGAGCTCATCCCCCAGCTAAGTGCCTACTACTTCCAAAATACCCAGTAATTGGGTCACAACATTATCTGCCTGCCAGGAATCATTTCTGAAAATCAAAGCAAAGACGCAGACTTCTATCAGTGAGATTTGAAACATCTCTATCCTCTGCTCTACAGTTATTCCAAAAATAGAAACAGAGGGAAGCTGTCTTGTCCTCTCAGTTAGGTGGCTGTGTCTCTGTGGCTTGGAACTTACATCTTATTTTTACTTTTGTTTGGAGCCCTCTTACTGGAGATGAGCCTTTGTGGGCTCCATTCAATGGATCAGATTTACTGTTAAATTTTCATAATAGGAGTTTTGGGGTTTGGATGCTGTCAACAAGCTATAGAGAATGTAAGACACCAAGTGTCTTAGTTACTGTTCTGTTGCTGTAAAGAGACACCATGACAGGCAGTTTATAAAAAGAAAGCATTTAATTGGGGGCTTGCTTACAGTTTTTAGAGGGTTAGTCCATTATCATCGCGGTGAGGAGCATGGCAGGCAGGCAGGTAGGCAGGTAGGCAGGTGGGCAGGCAGGCAGGCAGGCAGGCAGGCAGGCAGGCCTGGCACTGGAGCACTGGCCAAGAGCTTATATCTAATCTGCAAGATGGAGACAGAGGGAGGGTGCAGGGCGGGGGGCGGGGGAGAAGAGCCACAGATGGAGAGACAGAGGGACAGAAATAGACAGGCACTGGGCCTGGTGTAGGCTTTTAAAGCCTCAATGTCCACCCCCATCCTTCCCAAACAGTTCCACCAACTGGGGACCAAATATTAAAGTACAATGAGCCTATGGGGCCATTCTCGTTCAAATCATCACACTGAGGTTATTTCTAATTCCTTCCCCACAGCTCTTGTCTTCTCCTGAATGAGAGCCGTGACCTCTTAGTTTGCACCTCTGTTTGGCTTCCCAGAAGCTAGAGGCTGATTTCAATGCCTGATCCTGACCAGGATGGCCGCTCTGTCTGCTCAGAACTCTCATTTATAGAGAAAAACTGACAGCTCAGGAACTGGTTACAGTACAGTATGGTATTACCAGCAGAGAAGCGCTCTGCTCCCCAGACCAGTGTCTACTTTTGGTTGGGTTTTGAGGGTGTCCGGCAAGTCTCAGCTTAGTCTCTTCCACAGCTGTCCTGCTCCCTACATCTCTGCCTTTTAAATCACCACTTGTCTCCAGCCCCTGTGCAGAGGAGCCCTGCCGTTCCCCACAGCCTCCAGTTTCTTCCTACCACTGTTGCCTCTCCCTGCAGAGTTTGCAGTCATTCCCCAAGTCGCTTGCCCATTTCTTCTCCGCGCTGTTTCTAAAATCCTCTGCAGGTATAGGCATGTCCATTCTGCCCATCCAGGGACTCCTTGCTGCCCACAGGCTGGAAGTACAGCTGCTTGGCACCGGACCCAACACTCTTGGTGATCTGCCTTCCCTCTCATGCCTTGGGGCTTGCACACTACCATTTGTACAACGTGCCGTGCATTCTTTGGCATTGGACAGAGGGCTTCTGTTGGCTGCCTCCATCCCTAATGGACTGTTTTTCATCTGTCTGATGTCAGTCCTCCTACGGGAAGTTGCTTACTCGGTGCCCACCTCACTGTGCATCAGAGTCAGCCCTGGGCTTGTGAAAACACATCTTGCTGGTCCTAGCCCCAGAGTTCCCAGGTGTGTGGTGTGACTTGATGAAAGTCTGCGTTTGTCAGGATTTCTCAGGTAGCATCGAAGCTGCTAGACCGGGGTCACACCTGGAGAGCCACTGGTGTACACAGTCATCCAGGTCAGGTCCTGGCGTTCTTCTCCGTGCTCCCACTGGGGGTTCTCACACCCTAAGTCCTGAACCCTTCATCTTCATCTGCATTTTTTTCTTGGCTTCTGTACATAGTCTATGGATCCTTGTGGGATGGTTCTGTGTTCCTTTATAGTTGTGTTTCCAGTGTTGGAAAGAACACATTTTCTGCATCTGTTGTTTCTGTTTCCTCTTCCTCTCTCCCTCCTCCTTCCCCCTCCTTCCCTACTCCCTGAATTTATAAGCAATATACTATGATGCTAAGGAGATCAGTATGAGTTTACATATAAGTCATTTTTTTTTATTATTGTTCTACATTTTAGAATGGTTTGGAGAGAAGCCATTACTGTTTCTAGAACATAGTTTTCTTGAACTTCTCCATTGTGGCTAATGTGGAAATAAAATGTGTCCAGAAGAAATGCAGAGGACATTCAATTTAGCAAATAGAATTGCATACAAATAGTCCTTACATTTAAAAACAAAACCACTAGATCACATTGAATTGAAATGAAGCCATATTTCACTTAGACCATATGACCAAATGCTTAAGTCATCATTTGTGCAGGGGAGAGGGAGGGCTTCTAAGCCATCTCCTTTACTTATCCCTGTGTTTATTGAGCATATGTTTATTATGCCCATGGTCTTCTGATAGTGGGCCTGTTGAGTTGCGGTGGAGAGTTGTACGACACTGCGCTCTCTTTGATGTAGGGGAAGTCTGGGCCACCTTTCAGTGCTCATAGGTTCACTGATCAACAGATTTAAAAGTGAGCTCAAATAGGAGCCCAAGAGCCATTTTATTAGAGGATAAAAGAAAAAAAAAAAAACCCAGAGGAGGCAAGCTGTAAAAGTCAGCGGCTGCCTGGAGAAGGGGACCGGAAAAGGGAAGGCAAGAAGCCATGCCTTGTAAGCTGGCGTGCGGGTCAGATGCATGGCTGACAGGCAGCCGCATGGTGGGAAGGCTTTAAAGAAAGTGAGGAAGCCTAAAATGTCTGGGGAGAAGCCCAAAGTGTTAAGAAAAACAGGCTTAAGAGGAAGAGAAGGAAAAATGAACTTTGCTTTGAGTGATTTAGAAAAGCGGGCTGACTTAGGACCCTACATGGCTGCAGCCTCTAAGCCTCTGCATTAGAGGTGAGGATTTTTGGCAAGGAAAAGTACAGTATTTCATTAAAGAACTAATTCTACCTGCCTCTTTAGCCCGGCTTAAGGTGAGCCCACCCTCGTAGGTCCTTTAGCCAACACGATTAAACTAACTCACTTGAGATGTTAGGTCTCCATTCCAAGCCAGAGATTCTGTTTTTCTGATCTAACATCTTGGTAGGAAATGCTGTGAAAGAGAGGGGTGATGAGATCCCAGGGCCTAGGGTCCCCTTAGAGCAGGTGGTGTGACTGGATGGTATTCTTCTGGGTCCTGAGTGACAGGAAATGAAGGCGATGTCAAAAGTCTGGCATGTTTATGTACCACATACCATGTGTAACGAATGTACCCAGTGTAAATTTAAGAGAACACACAAGCAAATGTATAATGAATAGAGTGTAAATTTAAAAAAAAAATACACAAGTAAACCCAAGTGAGGAAGCAGTGTGACACTGAGAGGAGCCCTTTCAGGCCAGCGGATTGCTTCAGAAGGGCCTCACCCGTTCTCAGGGATCCCTTGCACATCCATTGTGCTCCCCTTGTTATGATGCCTGCCGTCTGGGTTTGAGCTCCATACCGCCTCCGTGACTTCTAAAATAGGCTGCTTAGCACATGCTTGTTAGAAATGAAACGCTAATCTTGGTGTTACCCCAAACCCAGCAAAGGAACACACGAGCAAAGCAAAAGTAACCGGGCAAGGCAGGTAGTTTTTCCTGTGAAAAAGGTCCTCAGAACTCCGGTACTCGAGCAAGCGCTCTTGGCCAAGATGGTTTCTGTCTTTTATCCCTGGTGTAGATGGTAACTGTGCCCCATCCCTGGGAGCTCCGCTGATGAGACTGGCAATGTAAAGGGAGAGGAGAAAGAAAGGTTCAGGAAATTCCAGTCCTTGCTAGGCTAACTACCTTTGATAGGAAAAAAAAAAGAAAACATTTCTTAGGTGCTTTTGCCTTACTTGGTTTAACAGACTGTATTTGGTTTAATTGTGGAAATTCTGATGTCATTGCAACTTTTGGGGATGCAGACGCTGCTCTGGGTGTCAGCTGACCAAGGAGAAATGACCCCCACCTGTCTTTTCTACACCACACTTTTCTCCTTCCTTTTTTCTTTTCCTTCTCTTTCTCCTTCTCCCTCCTCCTCTGCACTGAGTGTAACCCCTTCCTCAGAGCTGCATAGCCAAGCTAGCTTGAACTTAACTATGTTAAACTCTTGATCTTCAGACCTCAACTTACCAAGTGCCAGAATTATAGGCAGCTGGCTACTGTGCATCACGCTCAGCTAAAAGTACTAGCATTTGGATTTACTTTTAGTTGAGGTATGTGTAGTTTTGGTTGTTCTTGAAGTTAGAGTACAGGTAAACTAGGCAGCCATTTTGAGGAGGTTTATTTTCTGATACCTACGGTTCTTTGCCATAGCAAGCACAGAAGGGGGCAGGGAGGGGTGAGGTTGCCAAAAATGTTTATTTGCGAGGATCCTGGGGCAAGTTCTAGAAAGAACATATGTTAAGGTGTAGTAGTTAAGATAGAGCCTGATACCTATAAGCAATCCCAGCACTTGGGAGACTGAGGCAGGAGGATCAAGATCCCAGGACAGCCTGGGCTACATGGTAAGAATAAAAGAACATCTGACTCAGTTATCAGGTGGGTGAAGAGGCAGCTCTCTGTGCTGCGTTCTCTTCTACTTAGAGTAGTTTCTGGAGAGATGAAATGGGAATTTACTTAGAAAAGAATGAAAGGAGCTGGAGCTGGAGAGAAGAGCCAGAGAGACATCTGAGCAGGGTAGGGAGGGAGGAGCTGGGAGGAGCTGGGAGGAAGGAGCATGGGAAGGGGGCGTGGGGGAGCGGGTGGGGAGGAGCAGGAAGGAAGGAGCAGGACGGAAGGAGCAGGGCAGGGAGGAGCAATGCTGGAAGGAGCAGGGCTGGGAGGAAGGAGCAGAGCAGTGGGGACCATGGCTGAGAGAAGCCGGGCAGGGAGGAGCAGGGCTGGGAGGAGTACTGTTTAGAGGAGCAGGGCAGAGAGGAGCACAGCTGGGAGGAGCTGGGCAGGGAGGAGCAGGACAGGGAGATTCCTTTAGGTCAGGGCTTTAGTTTTGGGTGGATTGTACTCTTGGGTTCTCTAGTTTTGTGCTCCTGAAGAGATAGGGACTCTGTCAGGGATGATGATGGTGCTGGAGACTGTTACAGGGGACAGGGTCCCCATCTTGCAAAGCTTTGAGGAAAATCCCGTTGCTTTCATAGTCAATGTGTTACACCGATTTGGGCAGAAAAACCTATGAGCGATGGTGTGGTGGAGATGTGCAGGAGCATGGCCGCAGGGTCAACGTCAGTTTCTAAAAACGACTCCCAGAACTGGAGGTTAATTCTACTAAAATAAATACAGGAAGTCCTGCATTCCACCCACTAGTGTGTCACTGTCTCACGGATCCAAGTCATCTCCTGCTGTGTCTGGTTTTTACTTCCATGTAAATCACCTCACTTTACCAGGCCTAG
The DNA here is from genome assembly GCF_008632895.1 of Mastomys coucha. Taxonomy (NCBI): domain Eukaryota; kingdom Metazoa; phylum Chordata; class Mammalia; order Rodentia; family Muridae; genus Mastomys; species Mastomys coucha. The sequence goes on along the minus strand of NW_022196905.1, from coordinate 59,804,186 downwards.
GTCCTGCTGGTTTTTTAATAAGGAGTGGAATTTCATTGAATTTTTTTTTCCTCCCTTGGTTCTGAGGACAAGGGAATTGCAAGAAAGAAACAATTAAAACAACAACAATAAAAAGACCTAGAGCTCATTGATTTGTGGCATTATTATCTTATTCTTGTAAGAAAGCAGGATTTTCACGTCATGTGCGGTTTCCCTTTGAGAGAGATAAGGTGGGGGGTGGATGGCTGCATTCAGAGTTTATGTAAAGTTTTGCTTAACATTTGTTCCTGGATGAACATTTGTGGATGTATTGCCTTCCTTCTGCAGCGCTAGCTATTAAACAATACCAGGACGCCTTGCCAAGAAGAGTTTCCTGCTGTCAGAGCGAAACTTAAGGCAGCCTTCATTTGTGTAATAGGAGACTGGGTGGGTGCAGGTTTTCATTAAAGCACCTTTATTTTCCCCTCTTGTTGACCTTGGGATTAATTTCAAAATGCCTGGCCATGTGCCATTTTGATAGAAGAATGTGACGTGATGCCCCCTGTGAATGTTCCAAGGTGATGTAACTGTTAACAATTTGTTTGCATAAAGCCAGCGATAGGAGAGAGCCGATAGACTCAGAAATAGGCTCTGTCTCTGGAAAGGGTAGTAGATGACTTTGTTCCCCCCTCTATCTCTTGCTCCCTTTCCGAGCTCTGGAGAAGAGAAAAGGGGTAAAATTACTATCGTGTGTTTCATCTGAAAGGTATGTTCTTGGGACTGTCTCTCAGAGACTAATTGGGGATGAAAGCGCTAAGTGAAATGAGCCAAGCATAAAGGGCCTATGGTTTTACTAACCTGGGATAGTTGGGTCACAGAGGCAGAAGCTAGGCCTGTGGTTGCTAGGGCAATGGAAGCTGGTGTTCCTGTGGGACCAAGGTTTCATTTGGAAGAGACGGCCCTGCAGTGCGGATGTGCTTAATTCATATAATTATACACTTAAAAATGGGTTGAAGCAGTTAAAATTTGGGGGAGGAGTTACCTTGCCCTGGTCTGAAGCTCCTTTGAGCATGTCCAAACCTCAGGGTGGCCTGCACCTGAGCCTGGAGCTCTAAGGGGTGGGGAGTGGATGAATGGTACTCACTTGTCCCTTGACCTCGGCACCAAGTTCCTGTCTTGTCAAAAAGCTTTCTTCTGCACTCATACTTATCTAGACAAGGCTTTAGATGTGAATGGATCTGGGTTTAAACTTGAGCAGCCAGAGCTGCAGTTTCTCCACGTTTGGGATACCGGCAGGAGATACTGATGGGGCCAAGCTGGTGGGTGGGTGTGCTGTGGTCCTGTGAAGTGTGTACCCTACAGTAGAGAGCAGCCTGGCCAGCATCCTCGGCTTCTCCTTTGAGTTTTTCTTTTCTTGTTCAGATGGTCATCAGGTGAAACAGTCTTTCTGAGAGAACTGCATTTTTGTAACTGGGCTACCAGTGATTTTTTTTTTATCGGATTTGTCCTTATCTAGGATTAAAACAAAAGGGATTTTTTTCTCTCTCTCTAAAGGCTTATTTATGATTTATTATTGTTTTATATGTATGGGTGTGTTGCCTGCATGCGTGTCTGTGGACCGCTTTTGTGTTGTGCCTATCCATGGTGGCCAGAAGAGGGTATCAGATTCCCTGGAACTAGAGTTACTGATGGTTGTGAGCTGCCTTGTGGGTGTTGAGAGTCAAACCTGTGTTCTATGGACAGTACTCTTAATCTTGAACCATTTCTCCAGCCAAGATCTTTTTAAAAAGGCTCATGGGAAGGGGTTTGCAATATACTTTGTATTCAATTACCTGTTTTGTTTTCTATTGGGTTTGTTATTCCCCCTTGACAGACTGTCAGTGTGGTGCCATGGATCATAGTTTGGTAGGCTTGGAGGACTTGTAGGGTAGGGTTTGATCCTGGGTCATACTTGGTCAGCATGATGCCCACACCTGTCTTTGGCACATGGTTGCCCAGACTGTGTTGCAACTCGCTGTGTAACCCAGGCTGGCCCTAAACTCATGGTAATACTTCAGCTTCAGCCTCTTTAGCAACATGAGCTGCTTGCTCTTTAATTTAAAAAAAATTATGTTTACTTATTTATTGTGTGTCTATGTATGTGTGTGTGTCTGAGTGTGTGCGTGTCTGTGTGTGTGTATGAGTGTGTGTATGTGTCTGTGTATGTGTGTCTGAGTGTATGTGTGTGTGTGTGTGTAGGTAGGAGGGAAGACAACCTGTAACTCAGTTTTCTCTATCATGTGGGTCCTGGGGCTTGAATTCAGGCTGTCAGGCTTGGTGGTAAACTCTCACCTTCTGAGTCATCCAGCCCTGCCCCCTCCCCCCCAACCCCCCACCCCCTCCCCGCACTTAATTTTTGGAATTTAAAATTATTTACCTGTGGGTTTATTTTGCATGTGTGTGTGTATGTGTGTGTGTGTGTGCACATTTGCATGTTTGTGAGTATGCCTGTGTGTGGAGCCCAAAGTTCACATTGGATGCCTTCCTGAATCACTACTGAGGCAGGGCTTCTCGGTTGAACCCAGAGCTTACTGATTCAGCCAGTTTCGAAAGCCCTGTTTGTAAGAGTTGGGGATGTGAACTCTGGTCTTCATGCTTGTAAGCGGCAAGTGCTCTGTCCCTGAGCCCCTACTTGGTTTTTGAAACAAAGAAAATTCCTCCAGTCTAATATGCACTTCAAAAAGATGTAGTTGGTGTTTTCTCTAGAAACAAATCAAGGATTTCTGTAATCACAGAACATTGTATCCCAAGTATGTGCTCAGCATAATGACAAAGGATGAGCCCGGGCTACCAGGGGAGGTTGGCTGGCAGCCGCAGAGTGTTCTATAAATTTAACATGGTCTGAAAATTGCATTTCCTGTGGAGTGGCAGTAAGAATTTACTTGCTAAACTATTCTATGTTTTCTCCCAAGGAAAGCTGTTACTTCAGTTATTTATTTATTTGTTTAAAATGGAGGTCATACTGTTTTTCCCAAAAACGATTTTGGTTGCACTTTAGAAAAACCTTTTAGTACTTTCATTCGTCTTTGAGCCAAGATGATTCAGGCAACACAAGAATGGAAGTTGGGGGTTGGGTGAGACTTTGATGCTAGGACCCTGTGACATCTGCTTCACCTGTGTCTGGCTCCTCCGGCCTTTGGGGCGCCTGTTCCTTTCTGTGAGTTTGTCAGTTCCTGTCATTCAGGTGCTGTTCAACTGGGTTTTTTCCTCTTAGTTATGTATGAGGTCAGCTTACTGGGTCTTTTCAAAGACAGTTCCTGAGTAGTGGGTTGGTTAATAATTGTTTCCCCCAAATCTGCTTAAGTGGCAAACCCTGTTGTAGAAATATATTCTTTCCCTGGTATCCAGAGAGTACCAAACCACCAAGTTCATGGTGAATATATTTCTCACAGTTCACAGTACAGTGGGTGCCCAGCAAATGTACAGGTGTGACACTGACTTCTCATTAAGAAAAATTTTAGCTGGGCGGTGGTGGTGGTGGCAGCGCACACCTTTAATCCCAGCACTTGGGAGGCAGAGGCAGGTGGATTTCTTGAGTTCGAGGCCAGCCTAGTCTACAGAGTGAGTTCTAGGACAGCCAGTGCTATACAGAGAAACCCTGCCTTGGAAAATTAAAAAAAAAAAAAGAGAGAGAAAGAAAGAAAGAAGAATTTGACTCACACCTATTTATTTAAATACTCAGGTACTTTGTTTCCTTCTGTCCTTGAAGGCTGATGCTTATCAGGATGACAATTCTAAAGTTGTTATTTTCATGCTGCGTGATAGTGGCTGTCAGACCTGAAGCGTTCTAGGGCATCTACAGTGCCAAAATGCCGTGAGTGGCACTCCAGGGTTGTCACCTCTTATGAGGAAGCGTGGATACCTTAGTGAAGTTTATCATCAATGATCACAGAGTTGGGATCATCACAGGCAGATTAATTGAGTGAAGAGCAATCAACCTTTCCCTATTTTGAGACAGGGTCTCACTTTGCAGCCCTCACTAGCTTTTCTATGTTGACCAGGCTGGCCTCAAACTCACTGAGATCTATTTGCCTCTGCCTCTCCAGAGCTGGTGTGCTCCATGCCCAGCTATGCTCTCACTGGGTGAGCAAGCAGCTCTCAGACAGCGGGCAGAACGATCTGCTTCCACTCCAGAGTTTGTACTTCTGTATTGATAGCATTAGCTAGCCACACATCATGAAAATGCAAGACAAAAACAGGAGAGGAAATCCTGAGATCTTTTTCTCGGGCTGTAGGACATACAAGGACATAAATATCTCACTGTCCAGAACAAAATAGGTTCAAAGGTAGGAGTCAGGCGAGGTGAGAACATTGTGTGTTCTCGTAGCCCTATGAAGGCTGTCTTGGTTTGTTTTCTATTACTGCAATGAGACACCATGGACTGGAAACTTATAAAAGAAAGTACTAAACTGAGCTTACAGTTTTAGAGAGTTGGAGCTCATGATAGTGAAGTGAAGGTGTGAGCTCTCAACTCACACACACACACACACACACACACAAACACTTGCGCATGCATGCATATATGTATGTATGTATATATAAAACCTTAAATACTTTTCTATGTGTTTGTGACATTTCTTTAAAAATAGGATGGAAAGTGATTGTGAGATATACCTGATGTCTTAGTTAGGGTTTTATTGATGTGAGTAGACACCATGACCAAGGCAACTCTTATAAGGATAACATTTAATTGGGGCTGGCTTACAGGTTCAGAGGTTCAGTCTGTTATTATCAAGGTGGGAAGATGGCGGCATTCAGGCAGGCTTGGTGCAGGAGGAACTGAGTTCTACATCTTCATCTGAAGGCTGCTAGCAAAATGCTGGCTTCCAGGCTATTAGGTTGAGGGCCTTATAGCCCACACCCACAGTGACACACCTACTCCAGTAGGGCCACACCTTCTAATAGTGCCACTCCCTGGGCCGAGCATATGCAAACCATCACACCTGGTATTACCTCTGGTTTCCAGATGCAGGTGTACACATGTGTATGTGTCCTCCCCCCACATCCACAAAATACACATTCAGTCTCAGTGCTTATATGCTGCCATTATAGAATATTATTGATCAGAACTTGAAAGTGGCGCCCTATTTATTGAAAATAAGAGTGGCGCATGGTGAATGAGCACTCTGAGAAGCAGCAGGCTGCAGGTGCCGACCTTGGAATAATTCTAGTGTATCAGTCTGCTTCCATTTTATGCAAGATCTCACGGTACAGAGAATTTCTTATGTACTTAAAGCATGTCATATTTTAGTTTCTTATTACTTTGTAGTGAGACCCCAGAATCTCAGGCGTTTAACCCAGGGGAGATGTGAGGACAGGCTGATCTTAGCATCAAAAGGTTAACTGACTAGAGAAACAGAGCCAGTTCTCTGCATGCCTGGGCGCATTTTTATAGGGTGTTTGAGATATGTCGAACTGTATTTCTCTCAAGAAAATTCCTGGAAATCTGTTCTGGTCTTTGCAGTCTCTGAACTTGACCTCACCTGGAAAAAGTACTTTGTGGATGTAAAACAGGTAAGGTGGGCCATACTAGACTGGCCTGAGCCCTGGAGTTGTCCTGACCGGAGTCCATATTAGAGGAGGAAGTGGAGATGTAGACACTTGTGACGCACCAGGAAGAGAGGCAGACACTGCAGTGGGGTGGCTGTGTGGAGGTGGAGGCAGAGTGTGGGGTAACACTCCAAAACGGAGGCAAGCCTGGGGCGGGGCTCTGGAGAGAGCAGGGGAGGAGCTTCCGCTAGGGTCTGAAGGAGGGGCTGCCTTGCGGGCACCTTTAGCCTCTGCAGCTGGGAGAGAAGCTGCGGAGAGGCCCTGGAATGGGGATCCGCCCTCTTAGGGCCTTTAAGCCCTTACTTTTTGTAAAGGGCAAGAGTGTGTCCTGAGGCATCTTGGCTTTAGAATTCACTCCATCTCTTGGTGCTGGGCCTCAGAGATAAGCATGCCCTCAGGGCTTTGAATGCAGCTATGAGTGCTGACTTCGATTGATTGATAGGATTTAAACTTTTTCATTGCTGACAAATTTTCAAGATGGTGACAGCGGCAGGACCTTCTCTGTGGGATTACTGTACTTGATTAAGTAAATTAAGGTACAAGTGCCTAGAATACTGAACCCCTAGTAGATGTCCATATATTACAAAGGGATGCAGGTCTCAGATTTGTGCTTTCGTGTTTTGATATGTGGTAAGAATGAGGAGTTGAGGTGTGATTCAGCCATGACTCCTCCTTATCCCGAGCTGGGGAGGGGGCTCAAGTGGGTGGGGTTGTTTATTGCCTCTTAGTGAAATAGTACTTGAACTGAAAACATTAAGGTTGAAAGTAGAGTCTTGTGCTGTGTCAGGAAAGGCTCCTCAAGTTGGGTCTTGAAGGTTGAGTAGGAGTTTGCCAGGCAGGCAGCAAAGGAGGGCTGTAGCATTATTAGGAGGAGAAGGACCCGCTTCTGCAAATGGAAAACAACAGTGACGGAAACACAGGGAATGAGGGGTTCAGATCCCGCTGCCTTCTGGGCTTCTCAGGCCTATGTATTGACACTTTTTAAATAGGAATAAAAGGCTTTGCTGGTCAGGATGGAAATGGGATGAAATATTTAGATCAGTGCTTGGCCACAGTAAAATACTGGCTCAAAATATACCGCTTTTAGGATTCTAGACCAGGGTTGGAATACTACACAGTTGACACTCCCAGCAGAATCCAGGGGCTCCCTCAGGCTTGGATGCACATTGCACCCTCAGGCCCAATACTCTCTTCCACTGTTTGAATGTCCGTATTAGGAAGCGGAGAAAGTCCGCCATGCATAGTGTTTAAGCACAGGAAAGAGTATTAAAGCAGGCCAGACATTGGCACCAGGGTGCGTACAGATTGCTGATTAGGCAAAATAAAAAAAATAAACCAACATGTTGAGCCAACATGATTTTGTTTGTAAATCTGGTGAACCACCTGCATTTTTAAAGCAATCAATTTAAAGATGGTTTTGGTTTGTTGTCAATTGTCTCCCGATTATCCGGTGACGGAATTCCGTGTTCGGAACCCAATTACCACACTACAGCAACTCAGCCACAGGGCGGGGGCCGGCCTCACCAGCTTGTGTCCAGAGGTGAAAGGAGAGGAAGGAGAGGGAAGGCCTTGAGAGCGGCCAGCCACCGCGACCTCAAGGCAAGCTCATGACCTCAGCCACAGTCCCATCTCACGCTAGGTTTTATTTTATTTTTTTGAAGGGGATGGTCATGTCCAGTTGTATAGATGTGTCTTAATCCTAAAAGAGAAAAATGTGTTCCTATGACAAGACTCAGACAAAAAAGAAATCTAATGTTAACACCGCTGGGAATTACAGCATTTGGAGCAAATAATTGTTAGCAGTCGGGACTGCCTCTTGGTCTCTTCAGACTTGAGCTCCATCCCCCAGAACATAAAACACAGTTGAGAATTTTTCATCATCAGAGTCAGCTAAGGCAGCAGTGGGCACAGAGCTTGAAGGGTGGAGGCTACCCTGGGGCCAGGTAGTTAGTCCAGGCAGAGGGACAACTAGTCCATGCTAAGAGCAGGGCAGCTTTGGGCGAGGTGCTGAGATCAAATGACCTCAGAAAACCACACAGCAGAAACAACACAATCACAGGCTTACCTTAATTTTTTTTTTTTTTTTGAGACAAAGTTTAGGTAGACAGGCTGACTATGAGTCATGCATAGCCTCGAACTCTCCACAACCTGTAGGACTGTCACAGTCACTGGGAGTGTCTGGTACCCTTGATCTTCCTGCCTTTGCCTCCCAAGTGCTGGGATCGGAGGTGTGTGCCACCATGCCTGGCTGCCATTGATTTTTCTTAAATTAGCTTATGATGTTGGAAATAGGAAGCAGCTGGGCAGAGACGGTCCATTTGTTCAGCCAGCCATGTAGGGGATGGGCATCTTGCAGATGCTTTGTGCAACGTGGCCTCCGTGGTTAAAACCTGGAGATGTAGCCAGCCACGGTGGATAACTGATAGCACAGGAGCATGGACACGCTGTGCTGGAAAGCTGGACCCATTGGACATGGGATGAGTGGGAGCTAGGAGCAGGGGAGCCGGTTTATTTTATTATTTTAAGGGAGGGTCTCCTTTTGTCCCCCAGGCTGGTCTTAGATTCATCGTGATGAATCCCTTCCAAGTGCACACCATATTTGGTTAGCTGAAGGTGATGCTTCAGGAAACACTTGCAGGAGGTGAGGCCGGCAAAGGGCTGAAGAGATGAAGTTGAGATGTCAGAAAGGAGGGGTTAAACTGGTGAATGAGCTTTCAAGACTGTTAAGGTTCTGAAGAGAGCCTTGACTTTGATACCAGGGAGGATGTGAAGCCCCTGAGGGTCCAGCAAGGGTAACCATCCTGCACTTCACAAGGGTTGTCTGACACCCGTGGGAGAAGAGAACAGGCGAGCAGCAGGCACCTTGTGGTGCTCTGGCTTCACGGATGCTGCAGGCTTGGGTGAGAGCAAGGGCGGTAGTGGTGGATGTGGTGAGAAAGGACCCAAGGTTGAGTATTTGTTCCGTGTGGAGGCCACAGGTTTCCGCGTGGGTTGGGTGTGGTGGAGTATGGTGGAAAGGGTGAAGGAGGAGTCAGGGTTTTAGCCTGGTGACTGGCAGTGAGTGGCTACTCTGAATGCAGAGGGAGTGGAACAGGCATCAGGGATCCTGGTGGAGATTTGGGCGAGGCAGTTGGACTTGTGACTCAGGCTTCCAGGTAAGGACTGGGCCAGGCTCTAGAGTTTAGAGTGTGAAGACCATCCAAGGAAGGTGTGATACAAGAGTCCAGCCCAAGAGTCTCTTAAAAGGTAGACTTGTGCAGCCCTGGCAGGACCAGCCCTGCTGCAGACGGCCTGATTCTCCTCACTTACACCTTGTTCTGTGCCCACTGGTGTTTTCTTTTCTTTCTTTTTTTTTTTTAAAATCACTGTTCAGATGACAAATGCAGCTTTACCTAATCTCGAATGTGTGCATGCGTTTGCTCTCGGTTTCCTTCTCCCTGTTCAGGCGCTTCCACCCTGTCCACAGCCTGTTCCTTCAGACGGTTGCCACAGTGGTTCCATATCCAGCTGGGTCCTAGGAGACCTGCAGAAGCAGTGACACAGCTCACCGCAGCCTCCACAAGGAGCAGCGTGTTAAGCTTGCTGATGAGAGCAGCCCCAGGGAGTGCAGGTTTCCATGTGGCAGTTGAAGGAATCCCCGTGGAGGACCCTGGCTTAAGAGAACTGAGGCTATGTCACCCAGCAGGCCTGGCTTCAAAGCCTGGCTCTGTCACTTACAGGATGCTCCCTTAGGGCCTTGTGGAGAGAGATGCAAGGCTCCCAACCTCCTCACCCCTGCTCATCTGGTCTGGTGATGCATACCCATCACTCTGAGCATCTGCCATCTGGAGCTGGACAAGGATGCAGGCTGTCACGATACCTGCAGCCTCTTGCATGCTCCTGTAGTTCTTGGGATCAGAGGTGCCTGGGCATGGGTAGGCTGTGGTTACTTACAGGATATTTATCTGTCTGTCTAAGGCTGCCCAGCTGACCACCCCACTTGGCCAGTGACCCAACTTGGCAAGAACTATTCACAAAAAAAAAAACCCCAAAACCAAAAACCTCATATGGCTTATATTTAAGGTATACAAGATGATGTTATAGGAGACATAAATAGTGAAGTGGGTTGCTATAGTGAAGCAGGTTTACTCCATCATATCACAGAGTTGCCCAATTTTGAATTTTGTTTTTGTGCTAAGAACAGCTTAAAAAAAAATCTCTCAGCATGAACCCCAAGGACAGTACTTCGGTGTCTTCCATGCACCGATCTCTAGACTTGTTGGGTCTGTAGATCTGCTCCTTTGTAACCAGCCCCTGACCAACATGTCCCCATTTCTTCTTCTTGCTCCTTATTTTGCATCTGTGTATATACATGATATCACATGTACGATATATATCCATGTATAAAGCTATCATATAATAATTGTCTTTGTGTCTGGCTTACCTCATTTAGTATCATTTCCTTCAGGTTTTATCTTCATTGTGGCAAATGGTGTAGCATCTCATTTTTAAAGGCTGAATACTATTCTGTATTTATATGCAGTTTCTTTATCAGTAGGCCTGGATTATTTCCGTTATTTGGTTATTGACAATGATGGTGTGTTGAACACTGGAATGCAGATATCTTTATGAAGTGGGAATTTTATTTCCTTGTGGGTCATTTGGAAAGTCTTCCACCCCATCTTTCCCATCCCTTTCCACCTTTTTTTCTTTTTAAAGTCGGGATCTCGCTATATTACCCTGGATGGCTTCAGACTCACTATGTAAAACCAAACTAGCCTTAGACTTGCGGCGGTCCTCCTGCCTCTGCCTCACACGTGATCGCTAGGTTTACAAATGTGTATCAATCACCTAGCCCAGCCTTGATCTGGAGATTCTATGGGTCAAGTGCCCCATGCTGAAATTCTTGTTATTAAAACCGTTTGTGATTTTGGAATATGTGCACATGTGCAGATATACTGAGAGACACTTTGAAGAGAGACCTATATCCAAACCCCTTTCTTTTCTTATATGCATTGTTCCTGCACTTTTTGTCTGCAAGCCATCCCATGAAGCCCGACGTGGAATTTTCCACTTATGCTCTAAGCACACAGATACCCGAAGGAGGGTGTTTAGCCACTATGTAACATTTCTCTAGGAACTTCCAGACTTTTTTCATGAAGTTTGCAGCAATCCACAGTCCCAGCAGTACAGGGGTTCCCCTCCCCCACACCCTCCTGGGCATTTGCTATCTTCTGGCTTGATGAGAACAGCCCGCCTAGGGGAGTGGGCTGCACACGCGCATTCTACAGGAATCTGAGTGAAGCATCTCTCCGTGCGCCTGCTGGGCGTCTTCTGTCTTTGGAGAAATGACTGTTTGGGTTGCTTGCCTATTTGTTAGTGAAATTATTTGTTTCTCTTGAATTGGGTTCTTTATGCATTTTGGGTATTAAAACCTTATCAGATAATTGGATTGTGACGGTCCCCCCCCCCCATTCAGCAAGTTGCTGTTTTGTTCTGTTCCGTTTGCAGTGCTGACGATATTTAGTGTGACACGCCAGGTATTTATTTTGGCTTTTGTAGCCTGAGCTTTTGATGTGAGAGACACAAAAATGTCACCAGTGCTGATGTCTAGACATTTCTCTGTGGTTTCTTCTAGGATTTTTCTGGCTTCATGCTTAACATTTAGATCTCTTATCTATTTTGAGTTAATTTTTCTGTCTACTTTCAGATAAGAGTCCAGAGTCATTCTCTGGCCTGAAGAAATTCCAGCATGGCTTCTGACTCATTTTCCCTCTCCTCTCCTCTAGGCTTCCTTGTCAAAATTAATTGACCATTAAGATGCTGCTGTTTCATCTCTAGCTTTGTCTCCTTCCCCTTTTCTTTCCCCTTTCTCTCTTTCCCTTTATCCTTCATGGTAAAGGGGCAGAAAGTGTTTGTTGGTGGAAGTAGGCAAGGGAGGAAAGCACAGTTGTAAGCTGGTTTTCTGGTCTCTTGACTCTGGTTGTCTAGTCTGGTCTGAGTGGCAAATCTTATCTGCCTGAGCTAGGTAAGGCTGCTGCTATGTCCAATGCCTGAGACCTCTTGGGTGTGGACATGACTCCATTGGGTCCCTGATGAGCACTCTCTAGGGACAGGTAATGGATCCAGAGAAGATTCTGCGTCATATGGGCTCCACTGCTCTGCCTTTTGCAGAAAGGAGTGAGGGCGACAGGAAGGAAGGGTCAAGGAAGCCAGCCCACACTCTGATGGTTGTTCCAGTCTAACCCCTCTCTTCTCTCTTCCTTTTTTCCTTCTGGCTATATCAAGGATTTATCTTGGGGCCTCGAGTGTGACAGTCAGGTAGGTGTTCTATCACCAAGCTACATCTTCACTTCATACTTATTTTGAGACGGTTTGGTAAGTTACCCAGCTTGGCCTCTTATCCCCTCAGTAACTCAGCAGTCACTGAACTTGTGATCCTTCTGCCTCAACTTTCTGAGTGGTTGGGAGTGCAAGCCTGGGCTTGTCTAGATTGTGTTCCCCACTTCCCCTGCTCTTTGTGTGTGTGTGTGTGTGTGTGTGTGTGTGTGAGAGAGAGAGAGAGAGAGAGAGAGAGAGAGAGAGAGAGAGAGAAAGAGATTTCTGAAGTAAGGTGAGATTGTGTTTATGTCAGGTAGCAGTGGTCAGAGAATTGTTTTGGGAGAGGGGTTTCTGTTAGAATATTATTATAAGGAGAGGGGAATATTATTTTTTCCCTTTTTGGTAGAGGGAGGCTGTGCTGAGGATCCAGCCTTGGGCCTTGTGAGCAAGCGCTCTACTTCTAAGCTAACTCAGCCTTTAGTACTTTCTTTTTTCTTTTTATTATTTTTTAAAAGACTGGGTCTTATTCTACGTGACTTAGGTTGGCCCCAAGCTCATGACAGTATAGGTGTTTCAGCCTCCCACAGGTTATACATATCACTGTGAAGATTGATTGTTTTTGTCAACTTGACACAAATGTGGACATAGCTAGGGTGAAGGAACTACAGTTGAGAAAATACCTCTGTAAGATTGGTCTGGAGGCAAGCATGTGGGGTAGAAACTTGATTAGTGATTGGTTTGGGAGGGCCCAGCCCATAGTGGGTGGAGCCACACTTGCCAGCTGATGGTGGTACTCTCACACATAGTCCTGTGGGCATTAAGAAAGCAGGGCTGAGCAAGCCAAGAGTATCAAGCCAGTAAGCAGCACTTCTCCATGGCTTCTGCTTCAGTTCCTGCCTCCAGGTTCCTGTCCTGACCTCCCCGTGTGATGTGTATGACCTGGGAATTGTAAGATGAAATGACCCGTACCTTCCCCATGTTGCTTTTGGTCATAATGTTTTAGCACAGCAGTAGAAATCCACCATGTGGCTCTGTTGTTTTGAGCCATGATCTTGCTCTATAGCCTGGCTTGATCTCCGACTCACCATGATCACTTCAGCATCCTGAGTGATGGGATGACTATGGGTTACCATACCTGCCTCTCTGTACTTGTAAAAGTAAGATCAAGCACACAAACCTTCAATGTATGGCTTGGTGTGCCTGTGTGGCCATTTCCCCAGGCGAGTGTGATGGGGTTTACCACTTGTCCATCCCCGAGCATACACTCTATCATCTTTTGTCATTAACGTCATCTAAATGGAATCACACCACATGTATTGTTTGTATCTTCTGCTTAGTCATCCAAGTAGTTGTGGAGTTAATAGTTTCTTCCTTTCCGTTGTTTGTAAGACTCCATTATATGAATATATTTCAAACCTATCCACATTATGGTTGACATTTAGTTTCCTAGTTTTGGCTGTTGGGAGTCATTTGTTTTGAGAGTCTAACACGCATGTCTGCTAGATGTATTCTTAGCAGTAGGACTGCTGAGTTGGAAGACACGGGTTGTTTGCTTTAATAAAGTCATCCAAGGTAGTCCCAGTTTACACCCCCAACCAGCTGTGTTCGTCGTAGGACCGCCTGTCTCCTCTGTGGCTAGTGTAAGCACCATCATCTTTCCTGGATCTCTCTTAGCCTGTTCATGTTGTTGTATCCAAAATGCCAGGCAAGTGACTTATTTCTCACGGCTCTGTAGGCTGAGACGTCTAGGATCAGAACACTGGCAGATTAGAGTCCTGCTTTATGGCTCATGTATGACTGTCTTTGACTCATTGGTGACTGTCTTATTTTATTCTCACATGAAGAACAGTCCAGGAACGTTCTAGAAGTGTTTGTACAAGGACACTGGTTCTCTCCGTGGAGACCCAATTCTTAGAATTCAGTCATCTGCTAGCATCTATATCTCCCATTACCATTGTGTTGGGGGTGGAGGTAAGGGTGGGTGTTTGATCACAAACATTCGGTGGGGAGTGACACAGACAACCAAGTCTATAAGTGGGGACCAACACTGGAGGCTCTCTGCTCTTTAAGAGCCTTTGACTACACCTGCTTCAGATAGGTTGGGACTGCAATAGCCAGTTTTCGAAATGACTCTGGATTAGTGGTTCTTAACCTCTGGGGGTCGAATGACCCTTTCCCAGTGGTCGCCTATGGCCATTGGAAAACACAGATATTTACATTACAAATCATAACAATAGCAAAGTTACAGTTATGAAGTAGCAATGGTATAATTTTATGGTTGGGGGTCACCACAACATGAGGAACTGTCTTAAAGGTTCGCAGTGTTAGGGAGGTTGAGAACCAATGCTCTAGAGCCTGTTTTCTCTTTTTTGTTGTTTTTCACACAGAGGTTTCTGTTTTCCCTTCACTTGGTCATGCAAGGGCTGCATGTGGATGACTGTAGTTGGCTCTTTCTCCCTGGTTTTCTTTTCTCTAAGCTAGCTTTCAAATGTCCCCCAGAAATGTAGAAAAACAACACTAGAAGCACCAGTCACAATTTATAGGCACTCACTGTGAATTAAATGGGACTCTAACTTATAACTATCTTTAATGTATAGTCCAACCCTTTTTGTGTATATATATGTAGGAAAGAATTAAAGAGTAATGTTTTTTATTGACTTGGTGATGACATTGGGGGTGTGTGTGCTTTTGTGCACGAGTATACATATCTATATAGATAAAAATGCATGTGTCATTTGTTCCGTGGTATAGTTCAGATTACAAAAGAAGTCAATATGCAAACAGACAAAACTTCATGTCCCAAAAGTGAATGAGAACATGAGCTAAGACTCTTTCAGTTTAGATTTTGAAGTTGTGATTGTTACTAGTAGTTCTTGGATGATGTCATGCAGTATATGTTGTGTGTGTGCATGTATATAAGTCAATGTATTTCTCATTTAATGAATGAGAATGTCCCCCACAGGCTCGTATGTTTGAGTACTGGGTCCCCAGTTGCTGGAACTGTTTGGGAAGGATTAAGAGGTGTGGCCTTGTTGGAGAAGGTGTGTCACAAAGATTTTTTTGCGGTTTCAAAGATGTGTGCCATTTCCAGTGTGCTTCTGCTTCCTGTGTATGGATCAGGATGTGAGCCTCAATGTCTGCTGCAGTGCCATGCTCCTGCCATGATGGTAATGAATTTTTAACCCTCTGGAGCTATAAGTTCTTTTGTTCTTTATCACAGCAGTAGAAAAGTGACCGATACAGTGGCCGTGTTAAATATTACCATATTGCAGTCCCTGAGGAGCTGAATGACTTATTCAGGGAAACATGGGTCATACATTCTAACATCATAGCACACGGTCACTGAATAAAGTTGCAGTTTATGTGCATTTGGCTACCATTGGACAGGAGCTGAACTTACATCAGCAGTGTTTTAGATAATAGGAGCCTGGCGGTATAGCTGTGTGTTATTTCAGTTGTGTTTTCTCAAAAGACTCTTGCTTTCCACGCTATAAGACCGGCGTCAGTTTTAGTATAAAGCACAATAATACATTAGAGAGCATAAAGCGGTGACGTGAAGCAGCCACTTGAAATCCCACTAGTTTGACAGGTATCGCATTCTAATATCCTGAAGGTGAAGAGCCGCCTTCTTTTACCTGTAATATTGTTTGTAGTACGTCTCCATTTCAACAGCCAGATTTCTAGCTGAAACTCATCTTTGACCTGATTTCATTTCCTTTCTATAGTTATTTGAATACAAATACTTGAAATAACCTGAAAGGAAAGATAAAATTCAAAACATCATTGTGACATTACGATGCCTCTGCGTGTGCAGAGAATCTGTCTCAGTGTCGAAACCGAGTCCTCTGCTTCTCTGTCTATTGAGTATCTGTTTAGATTTGTAATGATTCTCTAGGACACACAGTGCCACCAGTGCCTGGGGATCTGGGGTCCAGGAGGTCTGGGTTCTAGTTCCCCATCCATCATTGTATTACCTTGTACTACTCCCTTGAACAAATTTCTTAGTTAATCCTTAACCTGATAGGACCCTTGAAGACCTACTGTGATGAGTCAGTGGGGAGGGAGCAACACTTCCTAGTGATAGTTGTAATCATGGCTGCCTGTGCGTGGTCTGCAGGAATTTACTTTAAAATGACATAGAGATGTGAAGTTCAGCATTGATATTGGTGGGGTTCTCCAGGAACACACGGAATCTTCTGAGGAGGGCATAGTTGATGCATAGTGGTAACGGTGTGCTTTGATACGTCTTAGATTCTGCTTAATGACAAATGGGGAGCCTGTGGTTGCAAAGCAAGCATGTGCTCACAACCTGCAAAGCTGCTGCATACCAGACAAGTGAATAACGTACTAATTGTTATCCTACCTTGGAGAAAGTCTGGCAGAATTGTAGCTTCAGGCGCTGGGTAAGACCTAGCTTTTTAAGTTGGCCAAAAAGCAATTACTATTTTTAGTTCAATTTCTGCCCTTTTAAAAAAAAATGTAGTCTACATGCCTTGCTGCTCCTGGATGGTTTTATGCATTCTAATTAATGTTATCTTACTGCATTTGTGCCCCGAGGCTGATTTAGTGAAAGATGTAATTTCAGAAAGCTGATGAAATTAGATAGGCCTGCCTGGGAAGACGGTTGCTCATGTTTATGGTTGTAAAATATTTTGGTGCCATCTATAATAGGACTTTACTGTGCTGTAAATACACAGCCCCTGTGCTAAATCTGTTTGTCTTAGAGTGTTACAAGTGGTCACAGGCCACTAAAACAGTAGTAAGTCCAGTCTAGAGGGTAATTTTTGTTGTTGGTTGTCTCATCATGGTCTCATGCAAAGATCTGTTAAAAAAAAAAGAGAAAGAGAGAGAGAGAGAAAACCAAACTGTGCATAAGACATGCACCCCTCCCCCAACCCTCTTATTTTATAGTCAGATTCCTGACTGAGTTGCTGTGAGAGATGTGGCCACCTCACAGCCTGCTTTGTTTGAGTCTTCTTGAGTAACCAACTACAGGGCATGGAAAAAACATTTTAAACCACTTGCCAGAACTGAGGGCAGTTAAAGTGTTGGAGTGAAGTGAGAGGCACTTCTTGAAGAAAAGGTGTGCCAGGTGTGGTGGTTAGAATATGCTTGGCCCAGGGAGTGGCACTATTAGGAGCTGTGGCCTTGTTGGAGTAGGTGTGGCCTTGTTGGATTAAGTTTCACTGTGGAGGTGGGCAATGAGACCTTACTCCTAATCATTGGGAGCCAGTCTTCTCTTAGCAGCCTTCAGATGAAGATGTAGAATTCTCAGCTCTTCCTGCACCATGCCTGCCTGGATGCTGCTATGTTCCCGCTTTGGTAATAATGGACTGAACCTCTGAACCTGTAAGCCAGTCCTGACTAAATGTCTTCCTTAAAAGAGTTGCCTTGGTTCTGTTCTTAGCAGTTGGCTTGTGATATTTATTTATTATTTATAGGGGTGGAGGTTGATGTTAGACAGAGCTTCGCAGGTGTCAGTCAGGGGCTCTACTGCTGGGCTGCATCCTCATCTCTGACTTAGGCTTGAAGAAAGATCACTGTTTTGTGGAGAGCAGAGTCACAGTAGTGCCACTGTACCAAGCCATGGGAGGCATGACAGTGATGGGCTCACATGCTAGGGGTGGAAGTGGTGGGTTGTAGGTACCAGGTATCGGTGAGGTTCCCTTGTAAATTAGATGTATAGGGGGTGACGAGTGAGTGCCTGTGAGCTTTGTGCACAGGCAGCCGGAAGAATGGAGTGACCTCGCAGAGAGTGTACCACTCAGTTTTTGTCAATTTGGCACACTCGAGGTAGCTAAACTGATATGACTGCTCCACGGTATGGTTAAGGGGAAGGTTTTATTGTGGATAGGAGGGAGAGAACAGCTAGAGGCATCTGGAAGAGTCCAGAGCAGAGAGAGAGCGATGTAGACTGGACATGGCCAGCAGAGTAGGCTTGGCCAGGGCAGAAGCAGGAGCAGAGTAGTGAAAGGTGGGGTGGGGGGTGGGGGGAGGTGGGGGGGTGAGGGGTGAGGGCAGCATGTGCTTTGGTATGCTAATAGGCACCACCTATAGCTGTATGCCTCTTCTAGAAGCCAGTGGTAAGGGAAATGCTGCTTTGGTACAGGGGAATCTTCACATGCTCTTGAGGAGTTCTAGAACCATCAGAATTTGGGGAAATGGCATTTTCTTTGGATCTGACACTACAGTCATCTGGGAAGAGGGGAACCTCAGTGGCCTGTAAGCAAACCCTCGGGTCATAATGGCAAGGTTTGAGGAGAAAACACGTGGGGCTAGCATAATTGTGCCTGTTAGACATTCTTGGAGAAACTGTGAGTGAGTGTGGAGTATAGGAGGGGTTCTGCCATGTGGAAATTGCAGTTTCAGGGATGTAATTTGGGACTCATGAGTGTATAGAAGTTTCCAGAACCTGAGGCTGGTTGAGATCGCCAAGGCAGAGAATGCCCATACCTAAGAAGTGTTTTTTTTTTTTTTTTTTTTTAAACTGCACAGCATCACTCCTGGGTCTAGAAGTGGGAGGAGATGAAAGGGGACCAGGAGCGAAGACCCGAGGAGTCAGTGAGGTTGGAAAGCAATGTAAAGAAATGCCTTAGACGCCACACCCCCAATGTTTTAAGGTAGTTTCCTAGAAAGATGCCGCTTCAGAGCGGCTGCTGGCTTTGGAAATGTGGAGGCAGTCAGTTTTGTAGCAGTGAAAGAGATTGCAGTGAGATCACTGATTGGAGGCTCTACATCTGGACAGCTCTAGACTCTCACTAGTAAGTACCTCTGCTCTTGTTCCTAAGAGCATGATCCCATGTCCATGCCTGAGAGGTGGGGCAGTGGATGCTGGGGATAGGAGAAACTGTAGGGCAACCTTGGGATCTTTGGTATGGAGTACATATACCTTCCAGGTTCTTTGTTCCCTGTCCCTGGTTTTTGGACTTTTATTCTCCCTAGTATGGATAACTTCTGGTCAAAGTCTGTTATGCTAGCCTCTCTCTCAAGCAGGTTTCTGTGGCTTTCCTCCTAAGCAGTTAGTATACTGGGCTCCTCAGGGCAGAGTTAAAGAACATTCAGGCTGCCTAGGATTAGTCATGGGAAGAAATAGATGGCCTAAAGGGAAATGTATTTGTATTCATTTTGCACATGAAAAAAGAACAGGCTGAAGCCAGTACACACAGTTTCCCGGATAATTTACACTCCTAATTCCACTACTTCTCTTTTTCCTTCTTCATGTATTTTAAAACTAAGAGTTAAAGTGAATTGACCAACTCACACAGGTCATTACAGTTTTCTTTGGTAAGAACAAAGATCCCAAAAGGCAATGTTCACACAGTTAGACTTTGACTCCATCAGCAGTGATTTGGGAAGCTCTCTCCACCTGCATGAGCTGAATATGAGTAACTATTAAATCTACTTTTAATGTCAACATGACACAGTCTAGAGTCATCTAAGAAGGAAGTCTCAGTTGAGGGATTGTCTAATTAAGATTGCCCTGTGGGCAAGTCTGTGGGACATTTTTTGGTTGTTAATCAATGTAGGAAGGCCCAGCCTACTGAGGGCACCACCATCCCTAGGCCTGTGGTCTGTCATGGATTGTATAAGAAAAGCTAGCTAAGTGTGGTCCCGTGAGTGAGCCAACAACCAGTTTTTCTCCATGGTTTCTGCTTCAAGTTTCTGACTTGACTACCCTCAATGATGGACTGTGATGTGTAATCTGAAATAAGCCCTTTCTCCCCAAAGTTGCTGCTGGTCGTGGTGTTTTATCACGGCGACAGAGACGGAACTAGTGTAATGAATTGCTGGGAGACATGTATAGTATCATATCAGGAAGATAAAGATATTATTTCTACAGCTGATACTAGGTCTGGAAGAAAAGTAATCATGGTCCATAGAGTAACTTAGTGATGGTCTCGTACTTTGCGTGAGTGAGAGCAGTATTAAAGAACACACCTATTCACTGAGAAATCATCTGAGCCGATTGCATGTCAGATGAGAGGGACATTTTTGCTTTTAGTGGTCGGTTCTCTTCTGGGTTCAGAGTGGAAAAGAACACCAAAGGAACAGAAAATGCTAAGAGCTTTTGGTCAGTGGGGGAGCATTCCCATGGGGCTTCTTTCAAGGATGCTCCAGGGGAGTATGAGGCCTGGGGCAGATCTGTCTGTTCACTGGTTAGAAGTAAAGGTTCAGGTAGGTTGAACTCCCTTCTTAGAGACTGAAGCGGAGACACATAGCACTACCTAGACTGTTGGTAGCTACAGTGTGTAAAAGCTGTGACCCTGTAGTAGAGAGTGAAGTGGGGACCCCATTTGCAGCTGTGCACCCATGGGAATTCCTCATTCCAAACACAGTGGATCCTACAGTTTTCTTCCTTCTGAGAGATATTTTGTACATCTCTCTCTCTTTGCCTTACCCGAGGTTGGTCTCTCAAATTCAGTGTGGAAATTGTAGGTGTGGGCAAGAAAGAGGCCCAGGGCGGGAATTGTTTCTAATAAATGGTGCTGTGAGTTGACATTGTGAAATACTGTGTTGTGTGCCTTCCCTGGGGCTTTAAAAGATGGCTGTTATGAAGATAGCTTTCTCCTGCTTCTGCATTTTTATAGACGCTAGCTGATTTAACCCTTTGTACTTCTTTTCTATGCCCTTATATGACTCTTATGGTATTTTTTTTTTTTTTTAAAAAAGTCACTACATAGCTCTGGCTGACCTGGAACTTGCTCTGTAGATCAAACTGGACTTGAAGTCATAGACATCTTCCTTTCCCCTCCTTCTCAGGGCTGGGGTTAAAGGTGTGTGCCACATTGCCATCTCCTATGGAACAATTTATTTTAATGATTATTTTTTTCTTGAGACCGTGCTTTCTCTATTCTGTAGCTTGGGCTGGCCTAAATTTACTATGCATAACACAGGCTGGCCTTGAAATCTTGGAAGTTCTCCTACCCCAGCCTCCCAGGTACTGGGATTACAGACCAGAGCCACCATGCCCGACTTGGAAATTTTAAATAAACCCAGGTGTGTTAAATGTCCATGGACTCAGTTTTTACTTGCTTAAAGACTCTGGAGATTTGTCTTTGGAGAATGTTAATATGGCAGTTTTTCTGCGTTACATTTCTCATACCAACATTCAATTGACATTCTATTTCATGAAGATTATTGCAGGTTTATTGCTGTTGTGTTTAGAGTTGTGGCTTTGTGCTAGAATCCAAAGACATAAGATCCTCGATCTGTTTCCGTTTTAATTGTGTGTGCTTTGAGCCACCATGTTTAAGAAGGGCTGTTAACCATTTAATGGCCATGGTGGACAGAAGAGTGTCTTGGTAGAGTAGGTCTTAGGATACTTGTGTCAATGGATGTCACTGTGATTCTTTTTTTTTTTTTTAGGTTTATCTATTTATTTTATGTATATAAGTACAGTGTAGCTGTCTTCAGACACACCAGAAGAAGAAGGCATCGGATCTCATTACAGATGGTTATGAGCCACCTTGTGGTTGCTGGGAATTGAACTCAGAACTTCCTGAAGATCAGTCAGTGCTCTTTACCACTGAGCCAACTCTTCAACCGGCCCCGCGACCCCCCCCCCTTGCTATGATTCTTAATGATGGTATATAAATCTGTATTCCATTTAAGTTTGTATGTAAGTAGGTGAATATACATGACACTTCCAGAAGGCTGCACCCCCAGAGGAAGGAGGAGGGTTCCTCGTCAGTCACAGTCCTTAATATTTGTCTCATAAATGGAAACTGGGAAGTGGGGTAGGAGGAGGGAGGAGTTGTAGGTGGGTAGAAGGGAGGAGTGAAAGCTACAGAGGCTAAATGATAACAAAGCAAGGTGGAGGCCTGAATATTTTATTGGATTTAACTTTGGCATCAGAAAGTTCTGGAAGGAACCCCAGACTAGGGAGTGAACACACTTGGTTCCTTGCCCCTTCCTGAGAATGTGACTTTGGGTGACTCAGTGAACTTAACTTCAGGGCATTGTTTCTTCTTGTCTGCCCTGCCTTTCCCCCAGACTCTATTGGGGAGCTCATCTTGAGGTGTTGTGTGAGCTGTGACAGAAGATGAAGCCCCCATGCAGTGGGCCACTCTCTATGATAGGTGGTGATACTCACTGTCAGGTAAAATACAACCACAGCTCCTGGCTGTCGATCTAGTGGATAAAATAGATAGTATCGAGTAATCACTCTGTTGTAGAAATGTAAGCCTTCCTAAGTACCTTGTGAGGAACAACAAGGCCGGGAGGCTCACTGTAGTCCCCACTGTGTGTGTGTGTGTGTGTGTGTGTGTGTGTGTGTGTGTGTGTGTGTATACGTGCGAGTCTGTGAGCACATGTGCACATGCACACACAGAACTCAGCTGTGGGCTTTGAAGTTTTTTCTGGAAACCCCCATGTCTTTTGTAGGGAGTAACTTAAACACAAATCACTTTAGGGAGACTAATCTATCAGGATAGATGGATGGAGGATTGGAGTCTGGGAAAAGAGGTAAATGAAGTTATTCTCATAGTTATTAAAAAAAAAAAAACCTTAGACTTTTAAATGTTTTATACATTCAGTGTCCCCTATTTGAAATGCTAGGGAGCAGAAGGGCTTCCAATTTTTGAGATTTTTTTAGCCTTTGGAATGTTTGTTGGACTTTACTGTTTGAACATTTTTGAGTCTAGAAATTCAAAATAAAGAAATGCAGCAGAATCCATATTTGTACATTTTGGTTTTGGGGTGGGGGCGTTGTTCAATTCGTTTGTGTTTCATTGTTCAATGTTGACATTTTTATGACTTTTTGAGAGTCTTAATACTTACATGGTTTTTATTTAGAATATTAGGGAACATCCATTTCAGCAAATCCTTCTCTATGTAAGCTCTTTTGTGTTCCAGAGACATGCTCACTGTGGCATGCATGCACCGAATCCCACATGGGACTGAGACCCCATTACCCTCATTCTGTGGATGAGGAACTAGAAACTTCCCATGCTATGCAGCTGGGGTTGGACCCAGACACATAGTGAGTGTTCTTCACTGAGCCTTCCACATTCCCTCCCAACACAAAGGATTTAACCTTCTCAGAGCAAAGACAAAGATGTCCAGATGAATCTGTCTGAGCATGCTTTCTCCTTTTCTTCTTTTTCAAATCTTTATTTCAAAACCAAGTTTTTAAAAAAAATTATAAATTTTAATTGATTAATTTTTGCAATTAGGGGGGCTCTCCCGGTGTAGCCTTGACCGGCCTGGAACTCACTATATAAAGCAGGCTGACCTTAAGCTTACAGAGATCCACCTGCCTTCTCCTCCCAAGTGCTGGGATTAAAGGAGAGTTCTACCATCTCCAGCAGGAAAAGCCATTTTAAAACATAAGGATTTTGTAGTGAAGGTCCTTTTCGTTACTGACGGGCTACGTGGCTCTCTGTGTTTTCCTGCCCTTTGTGACTAGGATAACAACCCTCAGTGGTGTCAGGCAGTGTCTAGCTCACAGGCCAGCTCTCATGACTGTCCCCCAGCCATCTCTGACTGCGGGCTGCAGGTCAGCTTCAGTTCAGTATCAGCTGAGAGTCTAATCTACGGCAGGGGTCTAGTCTAGTGGCTGGCCCCTGGGATGTGTGCCTGCACTGACTCCTCGACTTCATATTTGGGGGCCTCAAAAGGAGAGAATCCCTTCTGTGAGGCCCTGGTACTAATGATTGTCATGTCAACATTTTGGGGGCACAGGTAAAGGAGGCGCAGCCTCCTCGTGACACCTGTAAGAAGCCCAAGGAGTTCCCTTAGAAAGCTTTAGGGAATTGACTAAGGCGAAACCAGGACTTGTGGCTTTGACACTGAGAAGAATTTCAGAACTAACCAGCTTATGAAGCAGAGGTAGAGATTTTTATTAAAGGTACTACATAAGGATTAAGAGTCACACAGACCCAGGAGCCTGGGGGTGAGCTTCTCAAAGTCCTGTGACTCAAAGACGGTGACAGCTCATTCTTCTTCTTTTAATGGTTACAGAGATGACTTTACTGTCTTCTGGATGGGTGGTTCTGAGGTTGGCATCTGACAGAATTCGTTTTGACCTTTGGGCTCTGCCTGGAAAGATGATGCTATCTCTGTGTTGTAGCTGCGTTCGGCCCCTGAGGGCTCTGCTTGAATGTGTTTAATGCTGTTAACTGCTAACTGATAAAGAAAAGTCCAGTCCACAGGGAACCAGGGAGGTAGATAGCTTTCCTGACAGCCTTTTTGAGATCCTCAAGAGGAAAGAAATGAGACCCCATGCAAGGTCTTATACATCCAGAGTTTAGGCCTAGGTCTCCGTTTAAAGTAATATAGAGAGCACTATTTGAGAGCGGTGTTAACTCTCTGTGGTTCCCCTAATAGCAGAGACTGTTGCCTGTGCTGGAATTCTTGCTTCTCTGCTGGCAAGAGGCTTTTCTCAGACTCTTGGATGAGGAACTCCTCTCCTCCTAGACCTTTCTAATTTCCCTGTGTTTCCATCCCAGGCAGAGCCAGAGCCAGGACAGATAAGCGGCTCCAGAGCATCCGCCCAGTGTCTGTACCATCTGCTCAGGCCTTCAAAGCTAGTTACTTCTGGTGTGCAGGAGAGTGGGTGGGGGTGGGGTGGGGAGTGGCGGGGATAAGGGAAGGTGTGTGTGTGTGTGTGTGTTTTCTTTTCATTCTAATTGCATAGGTACAGTATAATTGACAGGGAAAATGGTTACATTGTTTTCTCTTATATTTTTACTTTTGGTCAGTTCAGAGTATTTTAGGAAATGAGCCATCATGAGCTAATGTCTCTCCTCACACTTCCCATAAGACTTATTCATCTTAAGACTGAATTAAAGTTTTAATCTTAAACTATGGGCCACTGTGGATAGTCTACAAAAAAAAGTAAATTTAGTCAGAGGCTAAACTATGACTGCGAGTCAGTTTGGTTTATGGTTCAGGATTCCACCGACATTTTTTTTTTTCAGTAGCAATGGTAAGAGATGTTCTGTGGTACCTCATTTTGTATATTACTTTTCAAGTACACTTTCGTTTTTGGATCTTTGGGCTTTGCCTGGAAAGTGCTGCTTTTCTGTGTTGTAGCTGAGTTCACCCCCGCTGAGGACTTGACTTGAGTTTGTTTAAAGCTGTTCACCACTAACACGTACATTCTCCACAGCAGAGGGCCGTGGACAGGCTGTTACTAAGACGGGGACACCAGCTTGCAGTTTCCCAGAGAAAACAATTGCCTTTATTTGGTTAGGATCTCTTTTTGGACTCCTTCTGCTTCCTTGACTGCTGTGACTCCCCCAGACATTGTATTTTGCCTTTGTCTTAATCACCTAACCATTTATGTCTCAGTAGGCAAGCTAGGGAGCCAGAAGCTCTTGAACATTCTATATAGAATTTTGTATTTACAGTATGAGCTCTTTTGTCTGGGATTGTCAGGACAAGCAGCTGATCACTTATTCAAAGTAGAGAAATGTGAAAAATGTTGCATTAGGAGCTGGAGAGATGGCTCAGCTGTTAAGAGCACTTGCTGCTCTTGTGGAGGAGCACCCACGACCATCTGTAACTCCAGTTCCAGGGGGCCTGATGCCCTCTTCTGGCCTCTGTAGATGCCTTATGCATGTGGTATATATTGATACACGCAGTCAGACACTCACACAAACAATAAATATATTTTTAAAAAATATTGCATTCATGTCTCTTTGGCTGATTTCTGAGATAGGGCATGGGTAGGATGGGAAGTTTCTATATTGATTTTTGCCCAAACTACAACAGAGACAAAGCGAAGTCTGCTAACTTTCAGTTTGGGTTTTTCAAGGTACCATGTAAATAATCCCCGTTCCTTGTGACGCTAAGGCAGAGGAAGGCAAGTTCCAGGCTATTCAAGGGCCCTGTCTCAATATAAAAGAATATATAAGTAAAAAAGATTGGTGATGTATGTCAATCGTAGAACGCCCATTGAACACAGGACACAAAGTCCTACTTCAACCCTAGAACAATAGAAAAAGAGCCCTAAGATATCTGTGTAATACCTGGATGGAAAAATCCTACTTTTTTTTTTTTTTTAAGTTCTTGCTATTTATCTCTGTCTCACACTGAATATAATAGCAGTTGTTTCCATGGTTCAGTTTTATTGAGTTATTCCAAATCATTCAAGTGTTCAACTTTATTCCCATAGAAACATTAATTTTCCTGAACTAACATTTTATGTCTTTATTTAAATGTACAGTGCTGATATACAATTAAATTATGAGACCAAGAGACATACGTACCATAGGTATGAGTAGATCTGACCCAAGGGAAGGAGGTAGCTTCCTTGCTAGGAGCACATCTCTGCTTCCGAACCCACGTGAAGATCTTCCCAATTTCTAACATGTTTTTGCTTTTTTTTTTTTTTTACAAGAAAAAACAAATAAAAGGCACACAAAATGAAATCCCAATCTTAAGTTAATTTCAGAGACAACAAATAAAATTATGTTTCATTAAAAACTTTCATAAAAAGCAGCATAATGCAAAAAGATAAAATTTGTTCATGTTCATTAAAAGTGTGCAGTCATAAAATCACTATTACACTTCTTAATTTTTAAATTTCCATTATAACCAAATAAAATGTTATATTGAACACTGATTATCCCTGCTGAAAGCTTTTATGCGCACAGTGAACACATACCATATCACCAATGGCGTTTTTCTTGTGAATCGGCTTACTTGTTGCTTATTAAGCCTGACTGCTGAGTGCTACAATAGTTGGTAGCTCTTCTTGGGGCTGAGTGCAGTGTACACATAGGCTGTTTGAGGTTTCAATTTAATAACGTTCACAGTAGAGAACATACAAAGGGTACTGAGGACAATGAGAAGGACAGCTGTTGCAATCAACGTAAAATGACATTTTAAAGCAGTTTCACCTCAGGATGTTCTAAAAATTTTCTCCAAAAGGAAGGGCTAGAAACTGTAGATTCCAAACCCCCTTAAGAGCCAGTTTCAGTAGCTTATCTTACACAATCATGCGTATGTTTAGAGGACCTTTCCTCTTTAAAAAAATGGATTTCCAGTTTTTAATACTTTTAGTTTACATCTGACTAAGTTTTAATTTCTTATAATACAATTGACAAACTTGCTTGAGGCTCTCACTGTGGTCACATGGTTTTCAGAGCTTGTCTAGGTGCTGATGTGCCTCATGGGTTGTGAAGATCGGTGGTGAGAGTTTGTCGTGTAGGGACTAGAGGACAGTTCTGCCTGATGTCTGTGGACACTTTTAAACGCTCGCTCTCTGTTGATGTGCTTGCTTCAGCTGTTAACAGTTAGAAGACAGGCTCCCATCTGTGGCCATCAGGTACAATAGCCCCATGCCCAGACGAGGCTCAGCAGGAGTGGATGAGTTGTTCAAAGTCAACATCATCATTACTGTTTCTTTGTAGAGAATGTATCTCTGTAGGACTAGCTAATGTGGCATGGCAGCGTGGCTAGGCAGACTGGCTCAGAGATCCTCTGTTTTGAGGAAAGCCACCGCCTCCCCAGAAGGGTCGTGTGTGACTTAATAAATTAGGACCCTCACTCCCTCTCAGGCATGCGTGCTTCATGTGCCATTCCAAGGTTGTGAGACTAAGAAGTGTGCCTCTCTCTGTCTCTGCTGTCCTGCTGGGTTTTATAGATAGCTGCCAGCTGGGATGTGGACAGTCCATTGGAGATAGTTTTTTACTCTTAAAGTGCCCCCCCCCCCCTTTTTTTCCTTTTTGGCTAAGGAATGGACAGAGCTCTGAACTCTCTGGTCTATTCCCCAGGCAGTAGGAATCTGTCTGGTTATTTCCTGAGAGACTTCAGCATTTGATCCCTTCCTTTCCCCCTTGCCCCAGACGGATTTTACTTTTGGCAGCTAAACATACTCTGAAAAAAAGGGGGAAAAAAAAAAGCACACAAACAAACCAAAAAAAAAAAAAAAAAAAATACCAGGAACAATTGGGGAATCTTAGTCTCTCATTTTAAACTAACTTCTACTTTTTAAAAATAAATCAGACCCAATTTTTTAACTAGGAGTTTAAAAATAGCCCTAGGAGCAAGGACTATTTGGACTAGTGATAGTTTGTCTTACTTTATTAGTTTATAGACTTAAGCACTTTAAGTTCCTCAAGTTGGCAAATGAAATTTCAGCTACAGTTGAAATTGTTGCTCGCGACAGTTAGCAGAGTTGATGATGATTTGAGCAAAGGACGGAATGTCCTTGGAGTGGTAATCACCAAGATTTTGAAAGAGGGACCGTAAATTCAGGCAGCAGAGCTCAGTGAAGATGTAATGATGAGTGTAGATTTCTCTCTGTGAAAAGGAGCAGCACCGTTCATTTGAGAAGCGTTTCCTTTCTTAAGGTTACACCTTGCAATTTGAAGATTTTCAATATGTATCCTAAAATGAGCTCGCTTGATAGTCAAAAAGTATCATTGAGAAAATGACAACTTGGCATCTTTTGCCAGGCTGCCTTTCTCTTCTGTGAGGTGAAAGAAGAAGCAGTGGTGAATTTCCAGCACAGCTGGGGAAGTGCTTTCGACGTGCCTCAGCAGCTCTGCCTTCCTTGGTGCCTAACCCTATCTGGGAGTCTAGGATCCAGCCACAGATGCAGGCCTTGGGCTCATGGTCACAGCAGCATGGAGGGTCCTTTTGCACTCTGAGCTTCAGCTTTCTCTTTTCAAATGAATTTGGGATTCCACTCCAGGTGTTGAGTTCTTTGGTGGGTGGGCTCTTGTCCTCAGGTACCTCTCTATTTAGTGCAGGGTAGAGGGGCGGAGCTGGGCTGCCTCCTCCTAATCCTGCTGCTGCTCCTCCTCCTCTTTCTCCACTTCCATGTTGGGTTTTGACTGTGAAGTTATCTTTGTTTGAGCTCTTTTTATGGACAAACTGAACATTTAAATCTGTCTGTCTGTCTGATCTATCTTATCTGTATATCATCTATCTATCATCTATCTCTATCTATCTTTCTCTTTCTATCTTTTTTTTTGATTCATTTATTATTATAAATGAGTACACTGTAGCTGTCTTCAGATGCATCAGAAGAGGGCATCAGATTTCATTATGGGTGGTTGTGAGCCACCATGTGGTTGCTGGGATTTGAACTCACGACCTTCGGAAGAGCAAACAGTGCTCTTACCCGCTGAGCCATCTCACGAGCCCTCTTTCTATCTTTCTATCTATCTAATCTATCTCATCTATCATTTATCTATCAACCTATCAATCATCTATGTGTCATCTGTTTATCTATCTTTCTACCTTTCTATCTACCTCTATCTTTCTATCTAGTCTACTCATCTATCACTTATCTATCAACCTATCAATCATCTTTCTATATACCTCTTTCTATCTTTCTTTCTATCTAATCTATTTCATCTATCATTTATCTATCAACCTATCAATCATTTGTCATCTATCTATCTATCTATCTATAACTTTTTCTGCCCCACTTGTTTCTCTTTTTCATGGTAGTCTTGCACAGGAGGTGAGTAATACTCATGCCACAGACTGAATGTTGTCCTATCTCAGAAATGTCTGTACCAAACACATTAGTGTGGTGGTTGGAAAGAGGCTGCTCGACACAGGCTTACGTGGTTCAGTGCCATACCCAATCCTCCCCAAACTGGGAAACAAATGTTCAAACATCTGTGCATGTATGGGCGTTCAGCCTTTGGGTACGAACAGTTTGTTTTGACAGGGAGACTCCCTTAGAGGAAATTAAAATCTCATTTGCAAATGGGGGTTATCAGTTGGAGATTTCTTCTGGGTTAGGGATTGAGACATGCATCCACTTCTTTCAGCTCTAGGACCCCCATCTGGTGCAGACCTGGGCAGACCCTGCACAGGCTGCTCAGTCTCAGTGAGTTCATACACGTGCCAATCTTGTTGACTTAGAGGGTCTTGTTTCCTCCGTGTCCTCCATCCCCTCCGGCTCTTATATTTTTTCTGCCTCCTCTTCCTCAGGAGAAGGAGTTGATGATGACATCCCTTCTTGGGGTGAATAGTCCAGGTTTTCACAGTTTCTGAACAGTGTCTGGCTGTGGGTCTCTGTACTTGTTCCCATCTGCTGCAGGAAGAGGCTTCTCTGACGATGGTTGAGCAAAGTTCTGGTCCTTGAGGACAGCAGAATATTGTTAGGTGTCATTTTATTGCTAATTTTGCTTATTAAAGAACAGTGGTATTTGGTTTTACTCTAGGCCCCTAAGCTATTTAGTCTCAGGTTCTTGGTCACCCAAGTAGTGCCGGGTATGGGTTCCATCTTGTGGAGTGGGCCTTAAGTCAAATCAGATAATGGGCTACCTCCCAAACTTTGTGCCACCATTGTCCTAGCGTACCTTGCAGGCAGGACACCATTGTAGATGAGTGGGTTGGTGGCTGGGTTGGTGTTCACCCTTTTCCTTTGGCAGCGTGCAGAGTACCTTCCTGTACCAGAGATGCTCGCATGTGGAGGTGAAGGCTCTGTAGGCACCAGCTAGACTTAGTCATGATCAATGAGTTATGTAGGTGGTGTCCTCGGCATTGTGGCTATTCTGATGGTTGTAAAATAAAACCCCAAAGTAGTTTTGATTTGTGTTTCCCTGATGTCATGTCCATTAGTTTTAACTGTCAGCACAGTCTAGGGTCACTTGGGAAGAGAGTCCCAATGAAGGGTTGTCTAGGTCGGGTTGGCCTGTAGGGCATGTCTGTGGGGAATTGTCTCGTTTGTATTAGCCGATCTGGAAAGACCTAGGGTAAAAATGGGCAGGACCATCCCCTGGCTTTGAAAACAGAGTTGGATGAGAGAGAAAGTGAGCTGAGCAGTTGGCATGCATGTATTCAGCCCTCCTTACCCTTGATTGTGCTCTGATTGGCTACTTCACAAGTCCCACTGCCTTGACATCCCTGAAAGGGCAGACAGTAACCTGGGATTTTGTGAGCTAAAGTTTATACTCTTTGTGCACTATGTTACCTTTGTTGTGGAGACAGGGTTTTACTGTGTAGCCCTGGCTGGCCAGGAACTGACTATGTAGACCAGGTTGGCCTCCAACTCAGAGATTCACCTGCCTCTGCCTCTCAGGGGCTGGGGACTAAAGGCCTGTCCTAATGGTCCATGATAGGGTGTACTAGGCACACAGCCTCTTTACCACAGGCCAGCATCTGGCTCTGAGCTTTAACAGCTTGGAAAAGTCAGTGTTTTTCTCAGCTAGCCTACATAATGATTGGACTCTGGGGGACAGGTTCTTGTTAACTTCAGCCTCAAGAGACTCATGTAAACTCAAAGGCCAGATGGCTAATGTCTCGCGGATACTAGAGCTGACAAGGGCCATAGACAGGAGTTCTTGAGACAGGGTGACACAGGAAGCTAAGCGAGGCCATGCTACATCGCTTTGGCTGCATCTTCAGATGGGCTGTCTCTACAGACCTGCCGAAGGGATGGGGATGCTGGTGAGCGGTTCTCATCAGCCTTAGTTATAGGCTCATGAGTTAGCTATTTGGGTCTCCTTTTTACAGTTCTGTATTATCCTGTGTCTGTTTCCAAAACTCGTAACATTTCATTTTGCAAGAATTTCAAGCCTCCAAAGAAATAGCAGAAACAATATGAGGAATTCTGTTTTCAACTCAGATTTCCTAAATCTTAAATTTTTATATAACATGATTTAGCTAATTAAAATCAGAAAATTAGCCTTGATATAATACTATCATCTGTAAACCTTATTGAAATTTTGGCATCCATTATATTATTAGTGATGTTTTTCTAGGCTAAGATCTTGTCCAGGATTAACTATTGAATTAATAATTAGTTAATAATATTTATTCTTATGCTAATAATAGTTGTCAGTTGCCCTCTTAGTCTTCTGTCATATGGAGTGAGATCTCCATTCGTCCTTTCACCTTGATACTTAGGAAGAGTATAGGCTAGTTACTTTGTCCAGCATCAGCTTGAGGTTTTTGGTAGTGACCTCATAGTCTCCTTTTTTTTTTTTGTTTTTGAGACAGGGTCTCTCTGTGTAGACCAGGTTGGCCTTGAACTCAGAAATCTGCCTGCCTCTGCCTCCCAAGTGCTGGGATAAAAGGCATGCACCACCACTGCCTGGCACGGTCTCTCTTTTTTATAGAGGGAGTGATGGGGCCTCACTGTATCGTCCAGGCTGGCCTCAGCCTTCTGAGCACTGGGATCAAGGTATGTGTAACAACACTCAGTTCTGCGGTGGTTCTGAAGTGATTTGTTTTTAAAGACAGTTTTTTTTTTTTTCCTTCCTATTCATTTCTCAGGTTCACCTTGCGAACCTCGTATGAAAAGAAATCTGCAAGATCCTAGCGCAAACCCAGCGGCAGCCAGAGGTTGCCAGAAGCTTTGAGAAGTCTTTCTTAGGTGGAGGTGCCTTGGAGAAAGCTTGCTCTTTATCCAAGCTGTTGTTTTGAAAGAAGTTGTTTCTTTCCCACCTCTAAGCTGCCATTTTTCTTCTCCTTTTTGGGCAGTGTCAGTATGTAAAGCTCTGAGAACAATTTAGAAGAATGCAGTAACTCCCTGCCATGTGATATTTGCTTGTGGATAAATTCATTTGGCTATAAATTGGCAGTCACTGAGATGGTGAAACAATGGTGTGTGTGCCTGCGCTGGCCATGGAGAGGAAGGAAACCCTTCAGGGTAGCCATTTAATTGAGGGCTGTGAAAAGCTCTTATCTGATTATGTGGCTCTGAATGGGGTTTTTTTTCCCTTCAGCTTCCTGTGTCTATTGATGCTTGCTTGGAATCCTGTGGTCCTTTCCACTGTGGGATCATCCCTCCATCTTTGTTCCCTCGTGTACCTGACCTTGGCCTGGTATTGAGTTCATGTCCTGTACCAGATAGAATCATTTTGATTTGAAATGACAGAAAAATCAGCCATACTAGGTGTTGGCAGCAAAGGGTACTATTGGCTAACCTGCCTAAAGAGGAGAGAAATGGTGGCTGGGGAGATAGTTCAGTGGATAAAGATGCCTGGTGCCCAGCCTGATGACCCGAGTTCCACCCTTGGAAACCACATATCAAGAGGAGGGATCAGGCTCCCCGATATTGTCCTTTGATCTCAACACAGTTACTGTAGCACATGTGCACCATTGAACACAAATATCCCCCCTCAAATAAATTTTTAAAATGTTAATTATTTTAATTTTGTATGTGTGTTTGAGTGTCTATGTATGTGTGCTTGCATGTACATGGACACACATGTGGGTGTGCATGCATATAATGGCCCAAGGTTGATGTCATGACTCATCTTTGATAGTTCTTCTACCTCATTAATTGAGATAGGGTCTCTCAATCAAACACAGAGATTGTGGATTTGCCTAGGTTGGGATCCCCTCTCTCTCTGTCTTCCAAGGCTGCAGTTAAGGTGTGTAGTGTTTCTACTCTAGTTGATGGAGTGAACCTGGGAGAGTGGGACCTAAAACTGAGGGGGACTAGAGTTTTATGCAATAGCAACTTTAGTCAAAACATCAATTTGTCCTCTAAGTGTTAAGAAGAATCACATGAGTAAGGTGTTCAGTCACAAGGGTAAGCTACATATGGCAAGAATACCTTTTTCTGTAGAGGCACATGAAAAACAACAGCTGAAGTAAGCCCACTCCTGTCTGCTACACCTGAGAGGACCACTGACGTGCAGTCCAAGAACAATTCCATGCTTTTGAAGAACTGAAGTCACAGACTCTTGTCTTGTTTTCTTGGAGTTTTCTCCTAAGCACTCCGAAAGAATTCCCCTGGCGTGCACGACTCCATTCTTGGATGTGTTCCAACAGGCACCCTGACCACCTCATGTGTATGAGAGTCCTGGGGATCCTCATGCTTGTCTGGCAGGCACTCTAACCACTGAGCCATATCCCCAGTTCCCACCGTAGTTTTCAGAATACACAAGTAGGACAGTCAGAGATCTGGCCTCAGGTTTGGTCAAGGCTGTGCTTTGATTTCTCTCAACTTTTGAGGCCAGGGTTTCTCAGCCCAGGAGAATTTTTTCGCCATGATATTAAGTCATCTGGATATGGTGGTGGGACGAGTCTGTAACTTAACAGTCTAGAAGAGGCTGGAAGATGGAATCTGAGGTCAGCCTGGAATACTCAGTGAGGTTCATCTCAAAAGAGTGATAATAAGAAAGCAAAGTCAGTGTGGACCAGTCATCACGTGATGAAGGATTGCTAGCAAAACAAAAGAAGAAATATAGAACACCATCACCCCCATCTTTGGTTCTAGTTTCTAATGTTTCAGGCACCTGTGTTCAACCATAGCCTGAAATATTAAATGGAAAATTCTAGAAATAAAAATAAAATTTAAATTATGTACTGACATGAGTAGGAAAATGAAACCTGTACAGTCCCATTCAGTCCTCCTAGATCTGGATTCATCCTATCTAGTGTGTATACCCCATATGTACTACCTGCTTGCCAGAAGTCAGCTCCATCTAGCGTGTCCACACTGTACATGCTACTCACTTTCTGTGAGCATCCTCTGTCCAGCATGTCCACATTCTATATGCTGCCCACTCATTAGTCACTCAACAGCCTTCCTTGTTACCACACTGACTGTTGTTGCTACTGTTTGTGTTCAGGTGGTCCTTATTTTACTTAATAATCACCCCAGAGGTGGAGGAGGAATGATGCTAGCCCCATAGGCATGCCAGCAAAGTACATTTAAAGCAGTCAAAAAGGTAAACTTTATTCTAGTAATGCACTTATGAAAAGCAACTTAGTATAAAGAATTATTTAATAGGAACCGTCTGTCTACCCACTATTTCAAACATCTATTAAAGGTCTTAGAATATGTCCCATGTGAGTAAGGGGGCACTATCATATAAGCCTAATATTTACAATTACTGAATGTAACAGATGTAAAGTAGTTCTATCACACCACTGTAAATGCCTCTAGGGAGCCTAACCCTGTTGTAGACTATTGGGAAGCACTGTGTCTTCCGGCAGCTTTTATTCAGTGTGATTCTCCTCTTCTAGTAATATACAGAATGATGCATAGCTTTGCACCCATCTTGGGAAAGAGTTTTTCTACTTCCCAAAGTGTTGAGTCATCTACTAGTTTGGTCATCTCAAAGCTGGTCACAAAGATACAAGGAATGGCATTGTCTTAGAGAATTTTTTTGTCCCTTCAGCTTCTGCTAGGAGGTGTATGGTGCTAGGAATGGGGGTGGGGGCTGGGGGGGCAGCCTTGCTCAAACCTTGAAACTTCTCTGTGATGCTTCCACTTCCAACTTGTGTGTTTTGTTTTGGCACCCCTCAGTGAGGACTGCCGTCTCTGTTCTGGTGAAGTGACTCCTAGGGAAGGAGGCAGTGGCTGCGTAGCATTAGGTTACAGGCTGTTGCTTGAAAAGACTGAACCATACAGTAGTGATGCTAACTTTAATCACTACTCTCTGGGCCTCCAGTGAGAGTAGAAGGATAGAATGATGTCATCAGCCATGCCCTCACAAGGGAACATCCATAAAAGACCCCTGAGCATGGGGCTGGGAGAGCTTCTAGGAAGGTCTCAAAACTCTGTGGGCACCTACCGTCTTTTCCACTTGGGTGTTCCTGAATTGTAGCCTTTAAGATAACTGGATAAGCCTGTTCTTTTTGCTGTTGAAGTGAACTATGGAGCCTAGAGAATCAGAATCCTAAATTTGTATTCAAATCAGAAGTGTCAGTAACTAGGGAGGGGCTGGGACCTCGGCAGGTTAGATCTGTGGCCCCAACCCTTAAGCCCATGGAATCTGGTTTCCGTTTTAGGTAGTTGGTTTCAAAGTGGGATAGGGTTGAGGGTGTCCAGTCTAGTGTAGAATTGGAGAGTCAAGACAGCTCTTAGAACATCTTTGGACCTGTGGTGGTTTGAATATGCTTGGCCTATGGGAAGTGGCACTTTTAGGAGGTTTGGCCTTGTTGGAGGAAGTTTGTCACTGTAGGGGTTGGCTTTGAGGTCTTATGTTCAAGCTCTGCCCAGTGCAGAAAAGAGTCCTCTCCTGGCTCCCTTTAAGATGTAGATAGAACTCTCAGCTCCTCCAGCACCGTGCCTGCCTGCAAGCTGCCATGCTTCCTGCCAGGATGATAATGGACTGAACTTCTGAAACTAAGCCAGCCCAAGTTAAATGCTGCCCTTTATAAGAGTCGCCTTGGTAATGGTGTCTCTTCACAGCAGTGAAACCCAAACTAAGACAGGACCCAAGTGTTTAGGGGGGAACCAGGTAAGTGGCTTGCCCCACATTATGTGGCTATAAATGGCAAGGGGAAGGGAGATACTTAGAGCCTGGGCCTCAGACTATCTACTCTACTATCAGTGTCCTGTAGATGTCTTAAACAGTTGAGGAAAAATGAAAGTGGAATAGAAAAGTGGTTTATCACACCTCTGGTGAAATGTTCTGTAAATGGGACTGAGGAGAGAAAGGAGTGCTGAAAATCCTACATAAAATAAAAGTTAAAGAGGAAGGAAAATCCAGAATTATTACCATAAGGTAGATATTCTGTTTGCTTTGATATGTAGGGAGGCAACTGCCTTCTAAGACATGTGTGCGCTAGGAAACCATTTGGGGATGTTCTTAGGTTAAGAAGAAACAGTTCGCAACAGTGCAGACTTCTGCTGGTTCTTCAAACATGTGGAATTTTGTTTGTATGTGTGTTAAAGCTAATGTCTTGTTAGATTTAAAATCCTGAGACTAAAACAGCCACTTTAGCTACTTTAAAGCTGACATTTAAGGCGGAAGGAGATACTATTCCACTTTCTCAGGAATCTGAACTCTGTGGGGTTTTCTCTTGTTTGAGTTTTTCCAGAAAATATCTGGAAGCATTTGGGTTTGTGTTGTCTGATAGGAAGAGAGACAGCGGTGGTCTCTTAATTAGACGAAAGGCAAGTTGCAGGCAATCTCTCATTTGAAGGAGGCTAATTTGTGTCCTATGTCCGCTTCATAGCAATTTGTGGTCCTGATCACAATCCGTAGGCAAACCCCACATACCTCCTGAATACAGAAGCAGAGATGGCCCTGCAAACTGCTCACCACCTCTCAATACAAGATGAAAGGCTAACCTTTCTTTATAACTGATTTCCTTCCTCCACATTCCCTCTTTGAAACACTATCGAGTGTTTATGTCTGCTGCCGATTTAATATGAAGTGTTGGAAGTGTGGTATTTGAAGTTTGGGAGCGTCCTGCTGGTCTCAAGTTTTCAGGCTTGAAATTTTTCCATTAAAGTGGAAGTGTGCTTTTCTTAAACTCCCACATCCAGAGTAAGCAAAGGCTCAAGCAAATCCTCACCTAGCAACACTAATGCATTGGGGTGAATGTCCCACCATGGCCATTGGAGACATGGCCAAACCGCAGCCAGCACTCTAGCAACAGCTGATCTTTTCTTAAGAAAATCATTGTTTTTTTCTTTCTCATAGCTAAAAATCAGTGTCTTGACTCTTCTTCTGGCTTCAGGTATGCAGTTGACATCTCATCACTTCCTTCTCTCTTTGGCCTTTCCCAGTGCCTTAGCTCAGGGGCCAGTCAGACAGGTTATTGTAATCCAAATGGACCTCAAGTTCATTTTCAGCTGCTACCAAGGCTGCCATGCAGATCTAGTGTTGTTCAGATGTGTGATGGTTCCCCGACCCCTCAGGGCATCTTCAGTTTTGCCTGACCACGCTCCTTTCTCACAGAATCCTTTTACCTAAAGACGCAGCTGTCATTTGGAAATATGCTAGAGGCATTCTGTCCTTAACATTGTGTGAGTTATCCTTTATGCCATAGGATACTCTCGGGCTCAAATCATCATCAAAGTCTAGCTTAGATCCCTCCTCATCTTCGAGGACCTTCTCAAGATAGTTCTCGTCTGTTGTACTACAACTGTCCTCATTGGATTGTGCCTTATTTGCCTGGGGACGTGAACCCGGCTCTTAGTGGTGCTCAGTAGATAGTCACTGAATTAAGTCAGAGGTTAGGTGGAGTGAGTGTGTGCATGTGTGTGGAGTGAGAGAGGGAGGGGGCGATGAGGTGCTTCCTTTTTGCAGCATGGGGTTTTGTGGGGTCACAGAAAGCTCAGCAACATCTAGACTGGGAAAAATCCCACAGGGCAATTGACCCTGATATTAGTGAATAAATTGTTAGCAGGAAAAAGAGAGTTAGAAAAATGAGCATGGGACCAGGAGATAACAGAAGATCTTAAAGAATTCAGCAAACTGGGGAAATAAGAACACAGGAGGAGACAGATGAGGAAGTGTTAGCATGGATCAGGTGGGCCAGTGCCAGGTGGTGATGCTACGGAGAACCCTTCCTGAAACAGTGACTAAGTGTACGCCCATGTGCTCAAGGCTAGGTCTCCCCGTGATGGTACTCACTGAGTGCAAAATGTAAGAAAGAAGCATCGTGCAGGCAGGCCTTTAGGTCATGGGGGATTAGGACCCAGTGTTCTTCTTGCATTGTTTGGGTTCTTGGCCATGAGGTGAGCAGTTTTACTTACTGCTTCTGCTGAGAAGTGCTTCCTGGGCCTGGTAATGAGGCCTGTCACTCATGAACCAGAGTCTCTAGAATTGTTGGTCAGAATAAACATTTTCTTTTTTCCCTCTCCTCCTTTTCTTTCATTTATTTATTTATTTATTTATTTATTCATTTATTTATTTATAATATAGCTCAGGCCACCCTGAGAGTCTCAGTTTGGCAGTCTCTCCTTGAACTCCTAAGCCTGTTCCTATCATCTAAGTGCCTCAGCACACCTAGCTACTCCGTCTCTTTTTAAGTTGATTGTCTCAGGTATTTCGTTTTGCTGACAGAACTCTGACCAACACAGAGCTACTTCTGAAATACGCAGGCAGTTTAAACAGATTTTGCCACCAGTTGCTAACTGCTGAAGCCGGATAATGTGTGTCCATTTGAAGGTTTCTTTTATTTTATGTGCATTGGTGTTTTGCCTGCATGTGCGTCTGAGTGAGGAGGTCCCAGCCTCCTTGGTCCCAGTCTTCTTGTTCAGAACACTGTCTTGAGAGGAGAGTGTTTGGCAAGGTGGGTCCTCTCTGTGAGGCTGCTCTTTTGAGAGAGGCATTGGCCTAGACGTAAGAAGAAAGGTTTTGGTTTTTTGATCAAGTGTGATGCCCATGAAGGTCACGGTGTCACTCGGGATGTGTATTTACCATGTTATGATTCTGAGTTTGTGGCCTTGGTGTACAGGAGAGTAGAGCTCTGTGATCCACACTGCTGATAGAATTGAGTCGATAGAATTTCAGTCAAAGCATAGAAGCATCTCCTTACACTTTGGCTGCATGGTCTTAACCCTTAGTTGATGCTCCTTACCTTAAGTGAGAGAATTCAGATCCAGGAGGGCAGGGTCAAGTCTCTGAACTACAGATGCACCACTGGAGAATCCCTTTTTGTCAGGGTTGTCCTAAGGATTGAGTGAACTAATATATGCAGATTACTTCAATGATGTCTAGGACATAATGCCAGCTATATTGACTCCTTTCATGTCGGTTGAAGGTTTAGTGCACCTACCACCTTTAATTCTTCCCCTCAACCTCCTCTGTCTGTCCATCCCTTCTTCCCCCGCTCCAGGCTCAGAGCATGTTGGAAAGCTCATTGCTGTCTTATGGTAAAACAAATGAACAGAGAAGCCAGATCTGCACCAGAGCCTAGCCTGTCCAGACCTTCCCCCCACCCTTCCTTTTCGGGCTTTCAGTCTCCTGAGTTGCTGGAGGGCTTTCCTGGCCAGGGCACTGGGAGTGGAGCTCTGCCTGGAACCCTCATCTCCAGACTACAGGCGCTTTCTGCTGCCATATCTAGTTTCTTACATCTTACATTGGCATCCTGCTTGCTGGCTAGAGTGTTCTGTGGAGAGAAGTTCTATGGTTTGTCTGCTAGGGCCAGAGTCAACCCGTCCATTAAGGAGAGCCCGTGTGATGCTCTTACAGGCAGGGGAAATGGGAGAGTGCTTGGTGTTCCTTAGCACTCTGACTAATCCCTTAGCCAGCAGCTGCTGTCATTTCCTCTCCAAGGCCTGGTGAGCTTCTTGGCCAGGCTAGCAGCACCTGTGAGGCCTTCCCTCCCATTCCTCATAGCAGCCTGTCATGGTCTCTGGTTAGTTATTTTATTACCCTGTGCTGATCGGATCATTGTCTCCCTGCACTGAGTCACCTGCTGGCCTTGACGTTCACCCTTGACGTTTCCTGGTAGCATCCCCTCCCCCGAGCCCCCCAACATCCTGTGATTCTTTTTACTACTGTTCTCTCTTAAGCCAATTGCTTGCCCCTTAATACTCTTTCTTGATTCCTTCATTTTCTTTGCTTGCTTCTGTTTATTTTCTATTCATTAAGCTGAAAGTAAGTTTACAGGCCTGTCTCATTTATTCTGGAGTTGCGGCTCCATCTATAGAATCTATACATCCCTCTGCTTGCTCTGCAGCTCAGCGGTGCAGAAAATTCCTAATAAGGGGAAGACCTCACGCCCAGAGATGTGACAGGTGCGGTCATGATGGGAAGACCAGGTGGGATACATGAAAGAGTACAGCGAATTCTGGGTTTTTATTTCCATTGCTAAGCGGTGAGTCTTTTAGAAAGTTATTTTTATCTGCTTCCACTTCAGTTTTTGAATTAAAAAAAAAAGGAAATCATAGTATCTGTTTCTTGGGGGCTGTGTGAAATTATGTGTTTTTGACACTAATTTAGTCAAGTAAAGCTTAGTTACTATTGCTGCTATGTGTATTGAGATCTTTGAGGGTCACAGTAAAGTAGCATTTGTGTGTGTGTGTGTGTGTGTGTGTGTGTGTGTGTGTAGAGTACTTTTAGGTGACAATTTTTGTGAATTCATTCATTCCTTACCCTTGCTTCTTTTCAGTTATGGGGGAGACACCACAAATGATCTGGGGTCCACATCTGTCTTGAGTATGGGGGAGGTGGGTGGGTGGTGGTGATCTGGGGTCCACATCTGTTTTGTACAGATGCAGTTTTAGGCTTTGGGATGTGGAGACTGATCTAAGATTTCCTCTTGGAGGAGACAAGGAAGGGAATGGCAGGCTCCTTCTTGCTTCTTTAGACTCTGTCCTTGGTTCAGCACATGGAGACTGGGGTGGGCTGGGAGGTATTCAGCAGTTCCATTGTCCTCAATGAGCCATGCCCAGGGCTCCTGAGCCTGGCATGGGCCAGGTAGAATGGTACAGTGGGCAGACCAGCCTCGAGTGGGGAACTTCTCCCCCTTTGAATATATAGTAACTATGGGAGGAAGAGACTGTGGGGAGGGATGACTGTGGGGAGCAGGGAAGACTCACAAAAGACCTGGCATGCTGTAGATGCTCGTCTTGTTAGTGCTTTTCTGGCACAGCATGCAGTTCTGGGTTGTGGGAAGCTGCTGCTGAAGGAATTTCAGACAACAACAGACAGGTTGCAAGAGGCATTTTTGTGGGCGATATATACCCTTTAGACCTCACACTCCTGTGAAGACTGGTCTTGAAGAGTTCAGACTTGTGTCTGTCTTGGTTCCTTATCTTAGTGACAAAACAATGTCAAAATGCACATTCTGGGCTCCAGACCAGACTGCTGCCTGGACATGTACCCTTGTGAGAAGCTTCCAGATGTGCCGATGCCACTGTAGCTCAGAGCCCCCTGCCTTTAGCAAGCCACAGTGGCTGCTCTTGGGTCTCTGTGGTGACGGTCTGAATGGGAATGGCTTTCTTAGGCTTATATGTTTGCATACTCGATCTTCATTGGAACTGAGTCAGAAGGATTAGGAGGTGTGGCCATGTTGGAGGAGGTGTGTCACAGGGACAAGTATCACTCTTGGTGTCTGTCTCTACCTCCTGCATAGGATCAAAAGGCGAGCTCACAGCTGCTCCTGCACCCCCATCCTAGACACTAACGCTCCTACACCCCCATCATAAACTCTAACCCTCTGGCTCACAGCTGGTCCTGCATCCCCATCATAGACTCTAACCCTCTGGCTCACAGCTGGTCCTGCATCCCCATCATAGACTCTAACCCTCTGAAACCTCAAGTCACATCAGACACTTCCTGCTATAAAGTTGTCTTGGTCATGAAGTTTTGTCATAGCAATAGAAAAGTCATTAATACATCTGTATTCATTACTCTTCTCTCACTGTGACAAAGTACACCCTAGAACAACCTGAAAGAGGAAGGATTTATTTGTGCTTACAGGTCAGAGGATTCAGTCTGTGCTTGGCCCCATTTCCTCCAGAGTGCGAGTGTGAAGCAGAGTAGATTTTTTTCATCTCATAGCTGTCAGAGAGCAGAGACCAAGGAAGGGACCAGAGGCAAGTATAACCTGCTTACCCCAACTGGTCTATTCCTGATAGGCCCACTTAAACTTCTCAGAACCTTTCAAATGAGTGCCAACAGTTCAAGACCAAGTGTTGGC
Source organism: Mastomys coucha (assembly GCF_008632895.1). NCBI lineage: Eukaryota > Metazoa > Chordata > Mammalia > Rodentia > Muridae > Mastomys > Mastomys coucha. Next base: position 59,762,078 of record NW_022196905.1, on the reverse strand, counting down.
TCTGGAGACATTTCATATCAGAACTGGATATCTTCCTGGGCATTGGGATAAAACAGGAAACAAATACGCTTGTTATCTCTGCCTCAGTAAAAAGATGCAATAGTAGTAACAGTAACTATGTGGCTTCTACATACTTTAACTTACTTAGTTCTAATAATGGTTCTGCAAGTTAGGTGATGTCATTATATGCCTCCTGTGGGACATGTCCGAGTTCACTCTCCAGAGTTGGTACCCTTGTTCATATCCACTTCTTTTATTTCATGTAGGATTGCCTTGGACATAAGCTTTGGAGTGTGTAGCATCTATGGTGTGTGGAAATTTGGTAAAAGTGGGTAGAACAGACCCTGCATCATTCCTGAGTACATCCAGGCCCAGTTCAGGAGGATGCTTGTCTATGCAGTAGGGAATTGTGCATACTGGTGAGTCAACGAAGTTGATAGAACAATTGTCCAGCTTCTGCCTTTCATATTGGCTCTGTCCATTCTCCCATCAGTTGGTAAAGTGTTGGGTGTTAGCATGCTCTCAATGTTATAACTGGGAGACAGTTTCTTGGGCTTCTTTTGCTCGATCCAATGGCGAGATCAAACCTTCCTCCCCTTTAGAAAGCCTAAGGAGAGTGGCTCTTGTTATTTGTTGGGAGAGACCTGAACCCAGCTTCTGAGGCCTGTGTGCTTTAGCAAGCTTGGAAGTAGGTGCCCAAGGAGGGATTTCATGCGAGTCTGGGTAAATGTGTTTCAGATCTGCTTTCTCAAACGAGAAAGCTATGGATTCCTCAGGCAGCTGCAGCAGATGTGAAAATCAGTACAAGGCACCCTGGCTGGGTGCTGGGCACTGTGCCCAGCAGTCTGTGCCCTCTCATTTCTATCTCACACTCCACTGTGAGATAGAGCCACTGTCCCTGTTTAACCGAGGAGGACGGTGACTTGGAGAGTTAGTGATACCTCTCGAGAACATCCAGGACTTGAATCCATTCCTCTCTGAATCTAGGGCCAGTATATTTTCCTTAATCAGTTATTCCTTTTTTTGTGAAAGAAACCTGTGTTTTCAGCGTCACAGATGACTCATAGGCAATGAGTTCCCCCTATTGTGACATGAAGGTTTTCTCTGGTATGCAATCAATAGTGTTAAGTGTTCAAAATGAAAGTAGAAAAATGAGTGAGTGAGTGAATGAAGATGGTTAAGCACTGGTACAGGAACACAAGCATTTCTCCTACCCCAGTATACCCAGAACTTCATGATTTTCTTTTGAAGGATTTTCATGTTGTACATTTTTTTTCATTTTTGTGAAAAATGATATCATCATGTCTGAATCATCAAGTTTCGATTCTTATTTTTAGCTACGATGAATTCTGGACTCTTTAATAGAGTGCCCCAATTGTGTTTCTGATGTCTGTCCCCTCATTTAAAATCTCATCGCCCAGTTGTGTTATCTAGCAGTTCTACCTTCAAAGTTGCTTGGTTTAAGTCAGATGCCATATGTGGTTTCACAAAATTTGGGTTTCTTTGAAAAAGTCCCAAGAAGGATGAATAAAACTATAGGCATTAGTTGATAGGCTAATAAAGTGTGTATGTGAACTCCCAGCAAGTGTTGTTCTAGAATGTACAGCCCCTACTCCCTACTCAGGCATACATGCCAGAAGAAACAAGGAAATGAGGGGTGGACAAGACCTGCTGTGCTAATTAGAATTCCACGTCAGTGCTTAAATGGACTGACTTCTTAATTAAAGAAACATTTCTCAGGGGCCTGACATCTCCCAGACCCTCTCCAAGCCTGTACCTTTATGTCACCTGTTTGTGGGATGATGTCTCCATTTCTGCATTGAGTTGTTTTGAACCACAACTCCTTAGCACAGTTAGGTATGTCACTCCATGGGCGCCACCTTTCTACATGCTTGAGCGCTAATGCCACATCTGTTCCTGTCCGGTTTGTTTAGGCAGATTGTCTGGCGGATTCTCTTACTCTTTTTTCTGTTTTGTCTTAGAAGAAGACGAGGTAGGAATTGTACGAAACTTTGTCTCACTTTTAAAAACACGGAGTTGCCCTTCAGTTGGCCTTCAGATTGGCAGCGCCTTCCTTACTGCCCACCCACCCTGAACCTGGATTTGTAAATCACTGAATTAAGTTCCCTGAGGGCGCCAGCTTACTCATAAACTATCAGAATATTCTGTTTTTCTCTTTAGAACAGAAGGTAAATTTCACTCTCCTGCCCTCGAGGTAACTATGACCAAAGCAAACAAATGAAACTTTCCAAATCAGATCTTAACCTTAGGTTTCAGAATGTGAGAAACGTTCATTAAAGTTTTATTTAAATATAAGTTGGTTTCATGCATGAGGGATATCTTGAATTTATTACTACCCAAATGTCAAATTATACTTGAGTTAGTGTTTTTTATTGCTAGTGTTTGGGTGTGCACATGTACACATATGTGGGCATCATGTGGGCATCAGAGGTTAACTTTGTGGATTCAGTTTTCTCCTTCTACCTATGTGTGGATTACCTAGAGCTTGAGTTCAGGTCACCAAGTTTTCATGGCAAAATGTCTTTACCTCTGAGTCATCTCATTGGCCATGCCCCCCCACCCCAATTTGTATGTGTGCACTGTGGGGACCAAAGAACAACCTTGGGTATTGCTCTGAGGAGTTTTGTCAACCTCCTTAGAAACACGGTCTTTTGTTGGCCTGAGGCTTACCAATTACTTTAGGCTAGCCGGGGAGAGCACTAAAGATTCACCTGTCTCTGCCTTCCTCACATTGGGATTACATGTACAGGCCACCACGCCCACCATTTTTACATGGGTTCTGGGCATCAAACTCATGACCTCATGCTTACAAGGTAAGCAATTCACCAACTGAGCTCTCTCTCCATCCCTTGGCTAATTAAAAAAAAAAAAAATCCTAACGATGACAAAATACATTCATTTTAAATCCTATTTAGTGTTAGCCTACCTAGGTGGCAGGGTCTCTACCACCATTTTTCAAGGTAACAGGCAGCCAAATGCCCTCCCCTACCTAACCCCATGGTGTGTGTGTGTGTGTGTGTGTGTGTGTGTCTCCACACACTTGCTGTGACCTTTCTCTTGGTGTTAGACAGACCAAAGGAAAGAGAAGCCTAAGGTACTGACATATGGCAAGAGTGTTGCCAAAAGTTGCATCTTGGAAGCAGAATTTTCAAAATGAACCCTTTGGAAACTGAAGGGACTACAATCCATAAAGAATAAGAAAGTAAGAGTTAGAAAGAAATGGTTACAAGCTCCTTGTACACACTTAGCAAAAACAGTGCTCCATTCCGCTCCATTCCTCTCCATTTCTCCCCCATTCCCGGTGATTGAACCCAGTCAGGAAGCTGCCTTCCTTCAGCCCAGCATTGCTCTTTGTTTGATTCGTATCTGTTGTGCTGTTGCCAGGTAGAGCTGTATTAATGAATAGCGACTGGTAGAGGTGGGGGGGGGGGTGGGAGGAGCAGTTAAGCAGCCTTCCCAGTCATCCTTTCTAATAGAAACCACTTCTGCTGGAGGAAAGAGCTGATCCGAATGCTGGTCAGTGATACGGAACTCATGGAGCTGGAGAGCCGGGCTGCAGGGAGACTCAGCTCAGCAAACGATTGCTGGCTCGAACCTTTCGGTTCCGTTTGTCTCTGTTCATTTATGGAAAGTATAACGAATGTATCAAAGGTGGTAAAGCTTTATTCCTCTATGGAGGACAGTTTATTTAAGGCCACCATATGTAAAGACCAGTGTTCCTTACACATCTGTAATTCATGTACCTCTTTATTTAAAGGAGGAGAAGTCATCTCATAAATCCTTGGGGAGTAAATGATTTCGTTACATTGTAGCTTAAATATTCCCGAACATAAAACTAGGTATATAAACTTCATGCTTCTAGCATGTCTATAACTATAAACCAATGAAAAATTTATAGCGTAAATTCAAGCAAGAGTACAAACCAATAAAATTCAAATCAACGCTAATTTATTGTGACAGATAATTTTGTTTGACTAAAATTAAACCTCCCCTTGAAGACATGATTTTGTTTCTGACAGCCAGAGTGCCAGTTCTGAGCTCCTGGGAAGGCCGCCCACCCTCCCTCCCTTTGTTTCTCGGTAAGTAGGCTTCCTTTGTGCCGAGTACCTTTATTTAGCAGAATTTGTGACTCAAACTTCAGTTCTGCCTCATCTATTTTTATTTGGCTTTAATAATTAAAATTATCACAGGTGACTTTAATAAGATCAGAAGATTCAGACTTGCTCTTGACCAAGTATGTTCGAGGTTCACCCCAGTACTGCAAGCAGCAACAAAACCGTAAGAGAAATGACTGCTGTTTTTTTGTTGTGTCCGAATTGCCATTCAAAAACAAAGGGAGTGGGAGGATAGACATTAGGGGAAAAGTCAACCTGTTTTCTGCTAGCTCTTGTCTTTGCTAAGAAACGTCTTAAAGGGCAGTGTTTCGGGGAGAAGGCAGTGAGTGACTGCTCAGAGAAGGGCTGACGTGGAGAAGGGAATGGTGAGCCGGGAGCTAGAAAAGATTGTTTAGAAAAATTCAACTTCCTCAGTTACATGAGTCACAATTTCAAGGTATAAGTAACCAGTGGCTGCTATAACGAGCAGCACAGATACAGTACGTTTTCCCTCTCTGAGTGTTCTGTTGGACAGTTTGTTGTGGGGCAGTGGAGGGGAATATGCACTGAGACCGCCTTTAATGTTCACGGGCTGAAAGAGGACAGTTTATTTAAGGCCACCACGATATTTTAAAGACAAGCAGTGTTATTTTAGAGAAGCCAGTTTTTCATAAGACACATCTCAGTGCTGTGTTAAAAATGTGAAGAATATGTCTGTGGGAACAGACACGCGAGGTCACAGAAGCTCTTGAACTATGATGTGGTTGTCTGGATGTAGAAGGAGGTCCAGCTGGGAATGTGTAGTGTTTAGTGCGTTGTGGGGCGGTGGATCATGAAAGGAAGCTTGGGAAGGTCGAGCTAAGGCTTGAAGCTCTGGAGACCTAGAAGGGATGGTAGGAGCTTCGCCTGCTCCTGAAGCACGCCAGGCCCCTGTCATGTAGCCACAGCCTGCCTCTACCATAGAGAGAATTGTGGCCATCAGTCATGTAGGGCAGTACCCACAAATCCCTCCTTATGTAGATGAGGCATCTCAGGCCAAGCCGATAGGAAGCACCTGCTCTGAGATCCAGCCCACCCCAAAACTGTATACAAGGATCCAGAGGAATAAAGGTGTGTGAGAATGACTCCGTCATCTGAGAGCATCTGTCACAGTGCTGTAACACTGCCTGGGAAGAGAACGCTTTCCTGAAGCTTTGATCACCAGAAGCTCCCGCGCACTCTGTTCTCTCCCTCACTAGCCAGCCTGCCCCACTCAGCCCTCCTTGGCTTGGCTAGGCTCAGCACAGCGCAGCCAGTGTAACATCTCGTGACAATAGCGGCTGGCTGCACCAGAGCAGTGGCAGCAGTGGAGGTGGCGGAGGCATTTCCCCTTCCCTGCTTGGGCCTTTTCCCCTTCGCTTGAACCCTTCCACCTGGTCCCGCCAGAGGTCTCTGCGGACAGCCTTTGGTTGCACAGACCCGACAGTGCATAGGGTGAGGGTGCCTCTTTGAGGAATGAATAAATGTGTGTGTGCTGATGGCAAGTGGTTTTTCTTGTTGGTATGGCAAAATACCCACTGAAAATGACTCAAGGGAGAAAGGCTTTCTTTTGGCTCCCAGTTTGATAGTATAGTCTGTCTGGCTGGAGAAGTCATGGTGGCAAGAGCTCGAGATGGCTCATCACTTTGATTCTCTGAGCTTGTCCTGGCTCCCAGTTCCAGAGCACCATCCATCATGGCAGGGAGGTCAAAACATAAGGAGCCTGATGGAACTGTTCATTATCACATCCAGCAGGAAGCAGAGGATGATGAATGGCTACTGCTAGTCAGTTCTCTTCTCCATTCCTTGAGTCCAGATCCCAACCAAGGAACAGCTACTTACAGTCGGCGTGGCTTATTATACTCAATATAATTCCCTGCAAACATACCCAGAGGCCAGTTCCGCAAATGTTGGTTCTATTGCCATCTATCAAATTGACAATTAATTCAACCGTCACAGCATCCTATGGAGTGATGCTGCCCACAGCTGAGGTGGGTCTTCCCATGCCAGGCAACCTAATCTAGATAATCCCCCACAGGTGTGGCCAGAGGATAACCTAGTCTAAAGAAATCTTTATAGGCATGCCCGAGGCTTGCCTTCTAGGCCAGTGGTTCTCAACCTTCCTAATGCTGCAACTCTTTCAATCCAGTTCCTCATGTTGTAGTGACCCCCCCCCCCAACCATAAAGTTATTTTGTGGCTACTTCCTAACTGTAATATCGCTAGTTTTGAATTGTAATGTAAGTATCTGATACGCAGGATATCTAATATACAACCTCTGGGGGTTGGTACCCACAAGTTGAGAACCTCTGTTCTAGGTGATTCCAGATCCTTTCAGCTTGTCAGTCAGCACTAAACATCACAGGGTAGGATGAAGCTGTTTGAACACTTTCGTATGCTAGTGGCCAGCTAGAAAGGAACCCATGAAAGAACATTGAGAGAGGTAGTGGAGAACCAGAAGGAAGACGGAAGCTTGGGTGCAGGGTGGGGAAGTGAGGTGCTGTGGAGATGGATAAGGTAAGATGTTTGAATCTTGGAAATAAGCACCTGTCTGCGCTCTTTACAGGAGATGCGCTGAGATCACAAAGCCCCCAGTTAAGTGTTCACGCCCAGGCATTTGGGAAGATGTCATGAAGGATTATATTAGGGCTGGGACTTGAGGAATGATTCCTTGACATGCTAGTCTTCCTCTCCTCCACTTTACCTACCCAGCCACAGAGAGTGGTAGATAGGTATTCCTCTTCCGAGCCACAGCTCTGCCCCTTAGTTGGAAGACAATGTAAAGAATGACAGATCTGACTAGATCTATCAGCATGCTTGAAGCAGACGCCATTTATTATAAAGGTAGGGTCCGATTTCATGTAGAATTCTCATACCATCTTAAAGTAGTACTTGTGGTAAATCAGTAGGATGAGTAGTCATATGGCATCAGTAGACCGTAGTAGAAATGATCATGTTAGCTGCTAAGAGTGTATCTGATGAGAGCACCAGGAAAACATGGCGGCCGATGAGGCTGAGCTATAGGCTCACATAATAGTCAACTCATATGGCCACCCCATGCCTCAAAGTTGGTTGTATAAAAATAGTTACTGTAATGGTTCCTACAATAGGGTAGATGTGATGATGACTGAGAAACGCTGGCCAAACAGCTCCTGTTGTCATAGTGAGAAGATTTCAGTACCTTTTTTCTCTCAAGTACATGCTATGAGTTGGTGGCCCCCATGACTGTATCAATACTATTTGTGGGTAAGGGAGGAAATACTGATTCCTCGGCTTTGCCCATGACCCCGCTGTGCCAGGCTGGCCTTGTGGTTTGAGAATTCTTGCTCTGGACTTGAATAGTGTCTTACGCACTTCTTTCTCCCCTTCTTTTTTCCCAGTGTTGGCTCAGTCAAACCCAGAACATCAGAAATGCTAGGCAAGTGATCCTACAGCCGGGCTTCCTCCCTGCCCTGCATTTTGTTGTCTTTCTGTTGGATGTTTATTTTCTTACTTGCTGTACACTGTACTTCCTGTTGAACACTGGCTCTCAGTAGGTTTCAGGTGTGTGGACTAATATTAGTCTAAATATTGATGTGTGGGCATTTCATATCTTTCTCCTTCACCAGCTCTTTTCTTTGCAACCCATATTGAATTTTTGGACAATAGGGATGACTATGTCTTGGGCAGCCTAGTTCTCAGGACTTTTTTTTTTTTTTTAATTAAATAAAACAGAGTTTTGAAAATAGAAACTTTGCTAAGACAGCCATTTGGCATGTTAAAAACTGGACTGAGTTTAGTTTCTAAAATAAATAATTTTAGAAATGCTTCTAAAATAACTGATATGCCCCTTGTTAAAAACTGGGGCTGCTGTTGTTGGGGTTGGATGGATTCCAGCATGCTTTCTTTCTCCTTGGGGGTGAGGGAGGGAATGTGGAGGAGTGTTGTACTCCATGCTAACACACACACACACACACACACACACACACACACACACACACACGGAGTCATGCACTGTATTCTTTCTAATGTGCCTCTCATATAGTGGCATCTATTTGGTTGTATTGTAGAATGTACCTTGAAGATTAAAATAAAGAATAAAGTAATTACTGCTTTCAGACAAGGTAGAACATTACTGTTAACACTTTCGCTTGGAGATTTTGCTTATTAAGAAACCATTGTATTGTAACCAAAGCAGCGTGAGTGGGCCTGTGTGTTTAGGACACATATTTTTCAGGTGACATAGATGAGAAATGCCTTCAAAATTGTATTAGATGGAAACTGCATGCCAAATCCCCAGTACCTAGAGTAGCACACAGTGATTACTAAATTAATGAGTTTCTAACAATTAAACAACTCACTTAATGGCCACATCTACCATCTTTTCATTGGTGAACAGTGTTAGGGACTTGTAAATCTCACATGGCCTGCAGTTTGCCTGGCAGCTGATTCGATATTGCCTGTAGCAACATTTATATCTGTCTCATTTTCATTTGTGACCTGAGCTTTGCCAGGGCCCTCAGTGTGACCATGGATTTGAGAACATTCATTGGAACCTGGTAGACTACTCACATAGTAGACAGTGACTCCCCTATCCTAGAATTTACCAGTAGCCAATACTTCACAGTAAGGGGTAGAACCCTTTAAGCTCCGCCCCTCATCTGTGACTGGTTGTTGACAGGGCCAGTCTCTGCTGGCCCAGTGCATGTAACAACAGTTGATGTGATTGTGCCATGCCCAGAAGGTAGCATTTTGCATCTTTCTCTCTTTCTTCTGGCTCTTACATTCTTTCCAACCTTCTTCTGCTTTCCTTAAGGGGGAATGGTAGAAATGCCTTGTGTATAGCTGGGCATTCAGTTGTCACATATTCTCAGCACCTTGAGCAGCCAGAGTCTGCCGTCACTTGCAGAGAGAAGCTAAGAGCAGCGTCTGTCTATAGCGGGAAGATAACTATTGAGATACTGTGACAATTTAGCTAAGCAGTGATAAGGTAGCCACCAGGGCCTGTGACTTTCCTAGCTGTGAGGTTTTGACTCACTTTACAGTACTAGGCATGGTTTCTCTATGGGCCTCAGGTTTAATCAGAGAGCGGTGAGTTACTCCGTATCAGCCGTACCACTGTTGCACAAATAAGCTCGTATTTCCCAGAAGGTAATATTCTGTCTCAGAAGAAGCTGTATGTCTTCTGTTTGGGGTTGTCTCCAAAGCACCATCTCGGGAGGCATTGTAGCTTCCTAGTAAGTATTTGTTGATTGACGTGGTGCTTTATAGTGTCTACAATGCCTTTCTAATTGGTTCCAATAGTGGGTGCCTTTAAGAGCCTGGCTGATAGCATCACCCTGGTATGATGGACATGAAACCAAGGATTAAGGTGGCCAAGTTAGTTCTCTCACAAGGTCTTGGGTCCTAAGTAGCAGAGCTAGAGCTACCGGCTGTAAATCTGTTGGCTTCTGTGCTCTTTCCCAAATAGCTTCTCAACATGAGTTAACAGAAAAGCCCCTCTCCTTTGACCAGTTGAGACCCTCCTTGTTTCAAACTATGACAGAGAGAGTTCCTACATGTAGTGTCTTCCAAATGGCGCGTCGTCATCACCGGTCACATAGTCTTCTGGGTGCCAGTGTGGATCATTTCCAGTAGTCTCCTGGGTCACCTGTGGGAGGAACCTATGATAACACTTCATCATGGTGGTGGGTAGGGATTTAAACCATCGCTCTCTTCAAACAACTTGTATTTGTTTTTCATTCATTTGAAATGTAAATTAATCAACACCAAATAACCCAAGTTATTCTATTTACTTATTATTTACTTTTGTGGATGTGTGTTTTGTATGTACACATGCCTATGTACTCCACTTACGTGTGCGGAGGCCAGAGGAGAAGATTGAGTATCCTGCTGTATCATTCTCTAGCTGAACCCGGAGCTAGGCTGGTGCCATTCCTCCTGTCTTTGTCCCCGCCATCCCCACACCTTCCTCTCCCCTCCCAGCACTGTGGTCATAGATGAAGCATGGCCGTACATAGCCTTTGTATGGATACTGGGAATCTGAGTTCAGGTACCAGACATGCTCAGCCAGTGAGCCATCATCGCTCAAGTCTACAATCCAAGTTCTTCAAGTCAGACTCTTCTTGGCTCTGAGAGGACCATTCTCCAGCTACTCTTTCTGGTCCTGCATGCCTGGTCATTTGGAGATAGAAATTTAAGCAGTGATGAGTGAGTTCTGCTGGTATTTCTGGAATCTGGCCTAGGAAGCAGAATTCTCCCATGGGATATTAGAGGAGCAAGAGAAAAATGCTGGCCCAACACTCAGGTTCTCAAAGGGTAGGGATTCCTGGGTACACACTTGTCAGAGCCATGTAGCTGTAGCCCAGACCCTAACAGCACTCAGCCAAGACACCAGGCAGTCCAGGCACCTTATCTCACGTCACTCTTGGTTTTACTTAGTTGTCTACTGAGAGAGATAATGTGGTAACTTCACCAAGTTTCTGTCCAGTTTGTGGTTAGTATGTCAGAGTTCTAACCAGACTGCTAAATTTGAACAATGACAGCCTCTGACAAATGACCGAAAGGCATTGCTAGATCATGACTCTGGTGCTCACACAGCTCTGGTGTCCTTGGAAAACATCAACAAGAATCTCAGCCCTTTTGCTTGTGTGGACATTGGAGCTGAGGCGTTGAAGGAAACAGCTAACAGCCCCTGTACCCTCCCCTTGCAGCCATGGTGGTGGTGGGGGTGTTAAGAGCGGTTTGGGGTAGAAAGTAAGCTTTCTTCTCTTTTCTTTTTCATCACTGCCATCCAGAGAGCCATTGTGCTCTTCTCTGGCTGTGACAGAGCAGGGCATCATCCCTGGTGCTGCTCGAGCACAGCGGAGGCTTTTGTTATCCCATGACACAGTAGGGAAAGGATTCTGGGAAAGCCTTTCATGGAGCGGTTCTGAGTTGGCCATTGCTGTCTCCGTGGGTGAGAATCTTGGGAATATGGTGCACACGGATGGACCTTGTGAGTGGACGGCTGAGCAGAAGCAGAGGTGGTTTTGTTTGGAAGAAATAATGCTGAAGGAAAGGAAAAGCTACTTGTTCTCTGTGGTCACACAGATCATTTTGTTTATTTTTGTTTTTAGTGTCTTGTTTTCTTCATTTTTCCAAACTGCTGATGCCTTTTCCTTAAGATTTAGATGATTTTAGAGGTACAAGGACTTGTTACCAAAATCACTTACTCTTTTTTGTTTGTTTGTTTGTTTGTTTTGAGATAGGGTTTCTCAGTGTAACAGAGCCCTGGCTGTCCTGGAACTCACTTTGTAGACCAGGCTGGCTTCAAACTCACAGAAATCCACCTGCCTCCTCCTCCAGAGCTCTGGGACTAAAGGCGTGCGCCACCAGGCCAAGTGAATCACTTATTCTTAAAACAGGTGAGCACGTGTCTTTCCCGCCTCTCACAGGTGGCGTGGCACAGGCATAGTTTTATCTTGTTGAAAACCTTGCTTTGAACTGGAGGAGGGATTGCACTGTTATTAACGAAGCCAGCACTAGGACCAGAAAGCTCTCAGCTTGACAGGCAGTTTCTGTCGAGGACACCTGCCACCACTGCACAGTGTAGCCATTGTTCCTTCTGTGAGAGCATTGTGGGCAGAGCTGTGGCTTTTAAAGCCCAGAGCTGAGTCCTCCTTTGTCTTCCTGCCTGCATTTCGGTTTCAGTGGAATCCGTTCCTGTCTATTCTGATTTTACTGTTACAGATTTAACACGTGTTTACTCATCCATGTGTTTCTTCTGCGAGTGCATGCTGGGGTGTCTCAGTGGTACGAGGAGTGGTGTGCAGGGTCAGAGTCGAGGCAGGTGAGCTAGACTCAGATGCCTACTTCCTTGGTGTTTAGCAGAGGAAAGCATTTGACCTTCAATGCTTAGAGGTTCCAGAGTAGCTAAAGGCCTTGGTACACTTAAATCTTCTTAGGAGTCATGTTAATTTTTTTTAAAGATTTATTTATCTATTTTATATATGTAAGTACACTGTAGCTAGCTGTACAGATGGTTGTGAGCCTTCATATGGTTGTTGGGGATTGAATTCTTAGGACTTCTCGCTTCAGTTGGCTCTGCTCGCTCCAGTTAACTCTGCTCGGTGAGCTCCACTCGCTCAGGCCCAAAGATTTATTTATTATTATACATAAGTACAGTGTAGCTGATTTCTGACGCACCAGCAGAGGGCATCAGATCTCATTTTGGGTGGTTGCTGGGATTTGAACTCAGGACCTTTGGAAGAGCAGTCAGTGGTCTTACCCGCTGAGCCATCTCACCAGCCCGGGAGTCATGTTAATTAAAGGATGGGTGTGCAGCACACTTGCGGGAGTGACATTTGGATAGGATTTTCTATCTGTGCAAACTTTGTGGGATAGAACAAGAAAATACATTTCTAGGAAAGTTCTGTTTGTCTGTCAGCCCTGAAGTGTTCCTGGACACTGGGGTGTGAATTTCTAAATGAAATGCTGGTACACAGCGATGCCCTTCTGGTGGACTGCTCGGGACACAGGAGTATTACAGATAACTATTTTATTTTCTAATTTTGAGGTATTTATATAATGAGATATCTTGAGGATAGGATCCAAGTGTAAACAAAAATTTATATCTGTTTCATAGAATCATATACAAGTACCCTGAAGGTAAATTTATTTTGAAGAACAAAGTTTCATAGTATGGAATTTTCCACTTAAGGGTCTATGTTGGCATTGGGAGCATTTCAGGTTTTAGAATATTTTTAATTTTTGCATCAGGGATGACCAGGTTGAGTGAGTTTAGACTTCATTTATTAGCCCTTATTATTCAGATAAAAGGCAATCTATGGAGAATAGGCAACCCATTCTTGTTCTGAATCCTCATACTCCTTTTAAGAACTTTAATTGTGGAAACCACGTATGTTCATTGTATAAAACTGGAACATATCAAAAAGGAAATATAAGTATATTCTAGAAATGCTTTTATTCACGCCTTGATGTCTTTAGAGTATTCCATAGGATAATCCATGCTTATATGATTTGCTGTCTTGTATTTTTTGGTTTCAGGGACTGAGGTTTCAAGAGAAGGTCAAGGTTAATATGATAATATTTTTGGCATATTTGTGATGGGTTGATAAATACCATTTTTGACTTACCAAAAAGAATTGTAGGCTGATCTCTGAAAATAGCATTGGTTCTGTTCCTTCTTGCATAGGATTTTGATATTCAGAATGTATAGATGTTTTCATAGCTACTAGTGTAATTAATGCTTAGCACATGAAGACTTCTTAATCTCTTACTTCTCAAGAGTTGCTGTCAGAAGATTGTCCCATTTG
>NW_022196905.1:59747804-59748640 GCF_008632895.1 Mastomys coucha | reverse complement strand
GCTAGCCTCAGTATTAGTGAGCATCAGACATTTAAACATCATTTGTCTGAGTGTCTTTTATCACTCAAGCCAAAGTGTGGTTGTGTAGTGGTAAAGTAATTAATGGGTTGATTTTATGGAGACATACATTTGATAATACTTACAGGGATGCAGTATACATTTGATAATACTTATGGGTACAGTGAACATTTGAAAGTACTTATGGCTTATTTACTGAGGATTGGTTTTGCACAATAATTTTCCCTATTAGGAAACAAAAGATGATTAATGTCTCCTTTGTTATTCAGCCCATAAAATTGTGGTCCTATTCACATTGCAATGCAAATACATTCTGATTCCTAAACTGCACAAAGCTTCTTTTATGGTCTCTGCTTTGGTGTCTTCGTGGTGTCCTTTGAAGTTCTGAAGTGGTTTTTGTGTTTGATTGAGATTAAATCTGGCTTTCATTTTGTTTCTTGAAACATATTGAGCAACTTAATTTTCTGTTTCAGTTCCTAAGGGGAATGACTCCAGGCCTCTGTGTCCCAGGCCCTGCCAGAACATTCCTGTGGTTTTCCATGGGGCAGATCAGTGTGTTCATGAAACTTTAGTTGTAGCTTGTGTTTTCCGTGGTTAATTAAAACATCAGGCTTTAAAAGTTTCCATGGACAGAGGGCATCTCGAATCAGGGACCCTTTTTAGTATGCCCAGCTTGTGCTTAGGGTACCTACAAGAGCTGTTTCTGTTCGTTAACAGCTTTAAGTCTGAAAGTTATTGTTTGGGCTATATTGGAGGGAGGGAGGGAGGGAGAGAGAGAGAGAGAGAGAGAGAGAGAGAGAGAGAGAGAGAGAGAGAGA
>NW_022196905.1:59718817-59747788 GCF_008632895.1 Mastomys coucha | reverse complement strand
GGAAGGAGGGAGGGAGGAAGGGAGGGGAGGGAAAGAGAGAAAACTAACTTACACCAATGAGACTATCAGGCCTACTAATGGCTTTTTGCCTTTGTCCTCCAGGTGGGAGAGTCAGTAGAGGAGCGGCCGTGCTCTCCAGCCAAGCATGCTGTGGTCGGATCTGCCCAGCCCTGGAATAGACTCCTTTGCCGGATGGAAAATCCATAAAAGAAAGCTCTTGTGAAAAACTGATTCCCACGCTGACTTAAGTGCACCCAGGTTGGTGTTAAGGCAGTTGCTGGAGAGAGTGGATCTGGTTGGGGGCATGGTCTTGTTCTCTCTGTAAGTGTTTTTGAGCCAGTCCTAAACCAGTGAGAGGTCTTGGCCAGTTATTTGGGAGATTCCCAGATTCGTGGCAGTGAGGCTTTCTGAGTGCTTCCTCAATGCATTGTGTTGTTTTCTTTCCTTTTCTGTCCTTTGTCCCCTTCACCCTCTCTTAGCTTCCTTTTCTCTCCAACAGAGAGGAAGATCTTTAGTACAGTTATGGACAAAGCTACAACCCAAGGCCACCCATGGCGGCCTCAGTAGCCCTGGTTTTGTAGTAGAGTGGGGAGAGAGAGAGAGAGAGAGAGAGAGAGAGAGAGAGAGAGAGAGAGAGAGAGAGAGAGAGAGAAGGAGGGAGAGCTGAGTCCTATCTGAGGCATTATTACTTATCTACGTTCATACTTGGATGGGTGGCTCGTTTCTCTTGGGGTTCCTGGCTGTACACACTTGGTTTGACTAAATTGTAATACTTAGGTTTTGGTTTTCCCCAAACAAAAGCTACTGACCCATTATTTTCAGCAACACGTACATTTGGCATTAAGATCTTCATATAGAAAGGAAACACCTCCACTACAGATGTCTAAATAAATGTGCTATAATAATAGTTCTGTGTATCAGGAGAATGAAACAATGTACAGAAGCCGTTCTGCAGAAGTGTCTGTACAGGGACAGTTACTGCAGGGAGCTGTCAATGGCGAGCACTCAGTAAGGACCGTCGGAGATCATGGACTAGCCTAGCTAACTTTGCATTCCTGATAAGTCACCCAGAGTTCCCCTGGGCAATTCCTGTCACCTCACTTCTAGCCTCTGGAGAAGAGGGCTCACTGAGTCACTCTGGACTATGACATGATCCTGTCCAGTCATGGTCACAGTGGTTAGTGTTTGGAGGCCTCAGGGCTGTCACTGAGAAATATTGAGAAGAGCCTTTGCCTTTTGTGAGGTTGCTCAGCCACAGCTTCTGGAGGAAACTTCATGAGCAGTAAGTTGACCAGGAGGAATAAGAGCAGAAAGATGCGGGAGGGGCAAAAGTTGGGGAAGTAGGGACAAATGAACATAACACGCATATACATGCATATATATGAGCACATATATACAAAGAAATACATATATAAGGCTTCCCAGATATATAATCATGTATAGCCACACATATATACACATATAAGTATATCTGTATATACACATGTACATATATATATATACAAGCACACTCATACATACAGACAACACATGTCTATGTGTATATATATATATTTATATATACCACATGTACACATATACACAATAGAAGAGGCACACATAGACATGCACACATTCTAACATATTCACATAAACAGACACGCATGTGCCTATGTGCTTGCATACAGAGCTTTCACCCCTGAATTAGGCCCAAAGCAACATGTTCTGCTTCTCTTTACAGACAGATTATCTAGTAATCAGGTGACTGTTGCATCTCAGACACCCTGATAGCAGTGACTTCTGGCCTGTGAGGTCTCAAAGTAAAATGACTGTGCGGTGGTCTCTGTTTCCACGGGATGGAAGCTTGGAGGACAGGCCAGTGTGGGGCTAATGCGCAGTGTGGATGTATTGCATCTCTAGATATAAGACAGGTTGCATGGAAGCAGGGATGGAACTCAGTTCTGCTGGGTGGTGGAGGGACTGGCAGAGAGGGCTGGCTGTTAGAGGAGAAATGGGCTTTAGGTTTCAGGAACAGTTAAAAATCTGTTTAACTCAATTACTTGCTTTTTGAGTCTAAAAGGAAGGCTTCCCAGAGCCTATACTTAGAGCAAATTGCTGATAAGGAAGATAATTCCTTATGCTGGTAGTGGTGTCTTATTTACTGTAAATACAATGGCTGGGGAGCAGCCAAATGAGAGGTTGTCAGGAAGCTGCCCGGAGTTTAACAGCCTGGGTATGGCTGGCGCTCTCATCAAACCCTTATTTGGCTTCTGTCGCGGTCAATCCAAGTACATCAGCGATATTTGAAGCCGCCCCCTCCCCGCTCTTGCAAACATTAGACTTTATTTTCATTATTTGATTTTTTTGAAATAATTAACATTACTTACTTATTTTAAATTTAATAGACTTCTTCAGGGGATAAGTTCAGGCCTTTAAGGAATTGAGCAGGAAATACAGTTTCCATATAACTGTCACTGTCTTTCCCTATGATTATTTGTCTTTTATTAGTTTGGCACGATTGCTAGTATTGATATAGTTTATTAAAGTCTGAGATTTATATTAGGTTCATTCTTTGTGTTGTATATTCTTATATTTTTTTTCATTTTCTGTGGTTTGTATATTCTGAAGCCCTTGATAATATATCTTGACATAGATTGTATTGTACTAGTTAATTTTTGTCAACTTGACACAAACTAGAGACACCTAGGGGTAAGGAACCTCAACTGAGGAATTGTCTGCATTGGCTGTAGGCACATCTGTGGCTGTGGGCGTGGCCATGGTTGTGGTAATGGCTGTGGGACATTTTCTTGATTGTTAATTGAAGTATGAAAGCCCAGTCCATTGTGGGTGGTGTTATTTTTGGGCTGTGTAAGAAAAGTATCGGAGCTGGGATTTTTCTTTACTCTTAACTGCGTTTTTAATGTAGAGCCAGCCTTTTGATTGCGATCACATTGACACTATCACAATATTAAGAGCATTGGTTCATGGCCTCATGAACATGGAGTATATTTCCATGTTTTTAGGTCTTTGGTATGTTTGAGTATCATGTTGTTTTCAGGGTTCAACTCTCTCACTCGTGTGTTAAGTTTATTCCCAAGAGATTCATGTTGCTGTTCTTTTGCATACCTTTACAAAGAGGACTTTTAAAAATGTCATTTTTAGATATGCTAGTGACAGATAGAAGCACAGTTGATTTTGTATAATGACCCTGTTTATGACAACCACATTAAGCTTGTTTTTAAGTACTGATAGTGTTTAATAGGGTATATATTTTTTTCTTTTCTAAAGACTGTATTATGTCTTTATGTGTACATGTAGCTGTATGTATGCGTCCACTTCTATACTTCCTTTAGGGAAATGGCTATTCAAATACTTTTCCTACTTTTACACTGGGTTGTTTCTCTCTCTCTCCCTCCTCTTTCTCTCTCTCTTCTCTTTCTCTCTTCTCTCTCTCTCTCTCTCTCTCTATATATATATATATATATATATATACTATATATGTATACTATGTATATATACATATATGTATATATGTATGCTATATATATGTTTACTATGTACACACACACACACAAATATATATATATGGTTTCAATATAAGATTTGTATTCTGTCCCTCTAGCACCTATTTGCTGACTGCCTTCATTAAGTTTCTTTATGGGGGTCTCTCTTCTATGTCTGTCCTAGTTAGGGCTGCTATTCTTGTGATGAAATGCCATGACCAAAAGCAACATGGGGAGCAAAGGGTATATTTGGCTTATGTTTCCACATCACTGTTTATCATTAAACTCAAACTGGGAAAGAACCTGGAGGTAAGAGCTGGTGCAGAGGCCATGGAGGAGTGCTGCTTACTGGCTTGCTCCGCATGGTTTGCTCAGCTTGCTTTCTTATAGATCCCAGGACCACCATTCCAGGGATGGCACCACCCACAATGGACTGAGCCCTTCCCCATCCATCACTAATTAAGAAAAAGCCCTCAAGCTTACCTACAGCAATGTAAGGTGTAATTTTTTATGAAGGCAGTTTCTTAATTGAGGCTCCCTCTTTTCTGATCACTCTAGCTTGTGTTGAATTGTTATCAAATTAACCAATACAAAGTCCTGCAGTGATATAAGTTTCAATTAATCTTAAATTATGTCAATATAGGAAACTATATGTGTAATGCTTTTATTGATGATATCCTTAATGCCTAGAAAGTTTGATGATAATGAAGTTCAGTTTATGGGGTTTTTTTTCCCTTTTTCCTTCTCTCTCCCCCTCCTTCCCTTTCTGTCTCAGAATCTCCCTTTGTAGCAGAGGCTATCATGAAATTTGGTATGTAGTCCAAGCTGGCCCCAAACTGGGGGTATTCCTGCCTCTGTCTCCAGATGGTGGCGTTGCAGGCGTGTGCCAGTATATAAAGCTTACGGCTTTGATGTCATAAAACTGTTTGCTTTAATCAAAGTTCACAGATAGTCTTGTCGCTATTTTTTTAAAGAACTTTTTATTCTTTTAGGCCTTACATCTTAGTCTTTGATCCATTTGAGGTTATTTATGCTGGAAGTCCCAAACTACCTTTCTTTTCTTTTTTTTGCATTTCTATTCTAGCACCATTTGCTGAGCGAGCGCTTTCATCCTTTGCTTGTCATGATACAGTTTAGAAAATCAATTACTCATAGATGTACGGCTTCTTTCTGTGCTTGGCGTGCTTGGATTGTGTGCTTATCCTTAGGCCAGTGCTTTTTTTGCGGTGCAATCTTTCTGTGAAAAAGATGTGAGAACTAGACTTTCATTGTGGCCCATTTCCATAAAAAAAAAAAAAAAAATCGCCTGTTTTCTCAGAGACCTTCTGTCTACATTTTTTCTTCCTTTTTTTTTTTTTTTTTTTTTTTTTTTTTTTTTTTTTTAAAAATTCCAGTGTCCCTTAAATTTTCTTTGATGGTGGAAGACAATGCAGAGCCAATCTAGACGCATCCTCTCGGGCACTTACCTGCTTTCTTTTTGGCACTGGATATCACCCAGCTCTTTCACACGCTGAGCTCAGGTGCTGCCCCAGAGCTGGGGCCCCAGTCCTGTCTTACTTTAAGTCTGAGCAATACTTTGCTTTTCATGAAGAAGATAAAGAATTTGTTGCCTAGTTTCTCTTTGAATAAAACATCGAACTTTCCATGACCTCTACCTTAATCCTCTTTTGGAACTGAAAAAATATAGACAGTTGAGGGTAACCCGTTACCTGCCCTTTATTTGGAATGTTTTTTTTTTGGGGGGATGGGAGCAGTAAAGCTAGGAGGCCAGAAAGATTGATCCACTGAAGTTACGGTACAGTTACGCTGGTGAAGCTTCCAGTCTGTAATCATTTGACCATACACGCAAAATGTGGTCAATATATTCCCATTCACTGAGCCCATGTAAATGTTAAGCGTGAGGGGCCTTTCATTCCTAGAGACCACATTTGGTAAGTGCGCTGATAGAGTTTGGAATATTATATCTTTGATATTTGACTTATCTTTATAGTTTTCGTGTTAAATAACCCAAAATATAAATTTCCTTTAAAAGCCAAGACAGATACTGTATGTAAGTGATGTTTCATCAGCGCTTATGTATTTTAATGCAATTACTGATACCGGAACAAATAGTGCTTTCTGGATCCTGTACTGATCTGAGATGAATAAAAGATTTAGTCTGATTATACTGTTCCAGTAAGTTCTATATTCTTACATGGTAACTCTTCAAAATGGAAATTTACAAATTAATTATGTGCTCAAAGAAGTATCGATTCCCAGCTTCATTCATAAGCAATAGTAGTCTGTTGAATGTTTTTTCACACGGACAGTATCTAAATAAGTAATTGATTTAAATAAGTAAAAAACGAGCATCAACACTGTGCTAGCTTGCATTACAAAATTGTTCTGTGTAATTTGCCTGCTCAGCCCCTTTTGAGAATAAAAGATGATGGTTTTTATTATAACTGTCATGTGGCTCATGCCCATCTGAGGACGAAATTTAGTGTCCCAGTAAGTTATTCCATATTGACTTCATAAGTTAAATTTTTTTAAGGATGCTTAACTCTCATAGAGTTAGTTACTGCCACACCTCTTTTTCTGGTGTCCGGTTCAACTGTCTGAGTGACTGGGGAAGTCGGACAATAATTAGTGACTTTACCAAGGTTTTTCTTAGAAATAAAATGCCAACCACAGCTTTTTGGTTCTTCATTCCTAATTCTCAGAGAGGATCGGAAGTGGCCTCTGGTCTTGAGTAAGCGTTTACTTAGGAGAGATAAGGGACGCTGAGTTAGATCTACTTATTAAAGTGCAATTCTATTAAGTTCCAGAGGAATGTGGTAAGATGCACTGTGTAGAAAGCTGCTGTTGAGAGTTCCAGGGGAGACAGAATGAAGCATCCTTTAGTGAGAGACAGCCAGAGTACCAGCCCTTCCAGGGTGGAGAGGGTACGTACATGCTTGTAACATTCCATTGAGTATGCCCTGTATGCTAAGTACTGAAGCACTTCTTAGTTTTGTTCTTTAAAACCATCATGTGAGGAGATGATATTACCTTACTTTTTAAATGGCTACAGAAATTAGAGATAAGATAGCAAATGATCTTTTTCAAGTCTTCTATCTCCTCATTTGAATCCAGAGCTGACCAAGTGGCTCGTAAAGATCCCTGCTGCCAAGCCTGATGTTATGAGTTCAGCCCCCAAGAATCTACATGGTGTAAGGAGAGAGCCGATTCCCATAAGTTGTTCTCTCTCTTTTGCTTTCATTCTTGCTCTCTCACGAAATAATTAATAACTGAAACCAGATAATTTTTCCTCTCAAACCCCATGACATATCCATATAAATAATGGCACTCCTACAAGGTAGGTAGGACGCAGCAACCTCTAAGCATCACTGTATCTCTCTCATTTCCTAAAATGATAACTAGTGAGGTTTAGAGGCTCGACCGAAGTAATAGCTGAATCGGATACTGAGGAATTCCCAGAGACAGTGTTAAACATTTATGTAGGCTAAGTCTGGGAAAGTGGCCTTTCGTTATTTCTGATGAAATAGTGGGAAGGCTCAAGGGGGTCAGTGGGTAGGGGTTTCAAACACTTTTATCTGTGAAATGCCTCATCTCACTCTCAGAGGTGGAAATAAAAATGCAGAGCATGCTTACGAGTCTCCCTATGTTTCTTTTCCTGGATGATGCGTGTGGCCCAGCCCTGCCGTCCATCAACCTGCTGGGGGTTTCCAGTGGTGTTACCGTTGTCCGGGGAATTGGATACTCCCAAGGAAAGCCTACCCCTGGCTGCCCAGCACACCTACTGGACTGCACACCTTTTCTGGGAGCCTCAGCTTTCTTTGTGTTGGCTGCTCTGGCTATTGTCTAGAATTAGACAATGGCAGGGACCAAGATCTTTCTCTGATATCATAAGACTGTGGTCTGTCTATTGCGTTTCTGGTAGTTTCTGAGGGTAGTGTTGTTAGTGAAGTATATAGGAGATGGCCATCTGTCTCCTCCTCGTTTCCTGTTTTATGTCTGCCTTCAAGAGTGTAGACACTACTGATGTGAAAGCCGAGCTGCTTGGGACCCTTCAGAGAGCTGTGATAACCAGCCGCTGACTCTGCAGGAAGCCACACGGGTGGCCAGGTTCATGGAGTCTGTCTGTTCCCGGCTTGACTTTGATGGCTGTGGCTTGTCTGTCAGTTTTATGACGCAGCAGGAGACCGAAGCAGGGCAGAGGGATACTCACAAGCAGAAAGGGGACTGGCTTGAGATTAAACTAACTTCTAAACCAGATGCTCTTGGACCCCACAATTGGTAGCCTCGTCACAAACAGGCTTGTAAGACTTGATGCCAAGGTATTGTATGCTTCTAACAAATGAGGTGGTTCTGCTTGGGTGTTGGGTTACAAAGATCTGAGATACAAATACACACATATAATGAAAAAAGGTTTGGTGGATTCATGTGCTTCGAGCCCCCACCCCTTTTAAGACATACATGCCGGCAATGTGAATTTTTTACCCATTAATACTCTAGGGCATTTCTCTTTTTCTCATTTTCCTAGGATGTTTCTCTTTTTCTCATTTTCTTATTGTTTGAGTTTTCTAGCCATGGCTACCTCCCATCCCCTCCTACTCCTCTCTCTAGCTCCCACCCTCTCTTCCTCCCTCCTCCACTTCCCTCCTCCTTCACAATGTTTTCCCCTAGTGTTCCTATTCAGTCTTTCTTCTCTCTAAGTACAGAGGAAGCAGGTAATTTGTGTGTGTGTGTGTGTGTGTGTGTGTGTGTGTGTGTGTGTGTGTGTGTGTGTGTAGATGGGCAAAGTTAAGTGAGTAAACATTGCCTTGAAAGCCTGCTAGGTAGAACCCTGAGGACCAGAGATGTAGCTGGGAGATTTCTGGCCTGTCTCCCTGCCACGCATAAGGCCTGGGATTGATCCTTAGCACCAGGCACAGAAGCCACCCACCCACTTATCGTCTGGAGCCCAAGCCTGAGAAACACAAGGAAAAGGTTAATAGAACTGAAGGCCAGAGGAGCTCCTGGTGCTGAAATGTGTAGAAGTCTGCTCTCTGTTTGCTGTCTGGGTAGCTGGCCTTGAGCTCTGCTTGCTTTCCCGGCTGCAAAGCTGGGCAGGCTCTGGGAGGTCATTGGGATTGGAGAGCAGCAGAGCTGTTTGCTGAGAAAGGCCTGCCTGCTGGGACTGGAAGTATTGACTGATGCCCAGACGAAGCCACTTTGCTTCTAAATGACTGCTGCGTCCAGATTTTACATTTTTCTTAATTAAAAATCCCTAGACAAAGATCACAGGTCAAAGGAGATGACTCCCTTAAGCTCCTGTGGCAGCCGTTGCCTGACTCTCCCCTTAGCAAGCTTCTCCAGAAATGGTGTATTTGTTTTTCTTTGGCATGATTTTTGTTTGTCCTGATTTGAATATTGAAATTTGATAATGGATGTGAAGATGGTGGACCACGTGTGCCATGAGCTTTGAAGGGCCTGGAGGATCTTAAGGAAAAAGGTCACTAATAGAACTGACAGAAGGCCAAGGTTGGTGAAGGGAAGCCTTCTGAGATAATGGGCCAGGGTGGGAAAGCCAGGACGCTGGCCACAGCAGGGGGTTTTGGAAAAGATTTGTGTAGGAGAGAGAATCACCCTGAGCACTTGGTGCCACAGTGGCAACAGCCTGCCAGCGGTGATGCTGCTGCTGTGTTCTGTAGTGCTTCAGGAGAGAGAACTAAAACTGGAGAGCGCTAAGTACAGGCCACCACAGCCATCCGCACGTCCACGGGGCCCAGGCCACCACAGCCATCCGCACGTCCACGGGGCCCAGACCACCACAGCCATCCGCACGTCCACGGGGCCCAGGCCACCACAGCCATCCGCACGTCCATGGGGCCCAGGCCACCACAGCCATCCGCACGTCCACGGGGCCCAGGCCACCACAGCCATCCGCACGTCCATGGGGCCCAGGCCACCACAGCCATCCGCACGTTCATGGGGCCCAGGCCACCACAGCCATCCGCACGTCCACGGGGTCTGATCGTGCATTCTGCCTAGCCCAGCTAATGCCAGTGACCTCTGAGCTGACAGCTCCGATTTGATCCCTCTCTCTGTAACTGTTCTCAATAGAGTGGCCTCATCAACACTCAGAGCATATGTGACATTTCTTTTAAAATTTAGGATAACTCTTCTCCCTCCTCAGAGTAGAAGATGAAAATTCTTGTAATGCCTGGAGGGCTCCAGATATCTGTGGCCCGTGACCTCTAACCTTGTCTGCTGTGGACTTTTTGCTTGCTAACCACTCTATCCATGGTGCTGTTTGGGCTCACTGGCCATACTTCTCCTCAGGCCCTTTGTGCTGGCTATTTCTTCTGCCTGTATTCTCTTCTCTTGATATCTACATGGTCACTTCCTCTCTCACTTAAGCATGTATTCATGTTGAACCCTGCTTTGACTAATGTATTAAACTGCAGACTATTCTGGCTGATGTTTAGTTCCTATTCTTCTTATCTTTTCCCCCTGTGGAATTACCACTTTCTAACATTGTATTCTATCCTTAAGTTACTCTCTCTTTCCTCCTTTAAAAAAATATGTATGACATTATATATATTCACATGCATACTTCCCCAGAATGTATGCAAATAAAAATGTATAAGTGTTCTAAAAGGCAGGAATTTTCTGTTCTTTTTTTTCTTTTGCCTGCTGATATGTCCTGTCACCTAGAATGGTACTTTGTCAGTGTGCTCAGCAAATATTTATGGAAGGGTGGAATAAAGGACTTTCAAGTGGCACTTGAGATCTACTGAGAGTTGGACACTAAAAATCTGAAGGGTAAGAAAAAAAAACCCCACCTGCCCTCAGCCAGGGAAGCCAAGGAAATTGGCTTCATACTGTGCACTCAAAGTCTGCAAATACAGTAAATGAGTAAGAGGTTTTGAGCCAGGTCTAGACAGCTGATAGGAACTTTCCAAGACACACACACACACACCTTGTGAAGATCTTTTTAGAGGGAGGAGTCATGTGAAGGACGGTTTGTAGAGGGAATGTGCCCCAAGTTTAGTGCAGGTGAGCCATCGGTGTAGTCAGAAGGGTGTAGGTAGTAGGGGGTGACTTAAGGTGAGATTGGAATGGAAAGGGGGTGAGATGGAGGGGCCTTGAATGCTGCCTGCCACAGGGGTTGGGTTCCAGTATTTATGCCACTCCTTCTGTATGTGCACCATACTCTGCTGGGTGCTGGGTTGCCGAGGGGAGTAGCCTTTCTTCAGCCTCTATGTTCATTCTCTGTAGAGGATACGGAGTTAAAGGGGGAAAGGAGGGACTAGACTTTAGAAGAGACCAGGGAGGCACTGGAGGGATAGGGCCGGAAGGGTTTGGTGGAGGACAAGTAGTGTGGATGTAGAGGGTAGGGAGGGCTCACTGGTTTACCACAGAGACCTGTGAGTAAATGAATGATGATTATGAGTCTATATCAGGAAAGACACGGGAAAGAGGCTGGGAGTGCCAAAAGTGCCCAGAGAGATGTGAAGGAGAATAAAAAATATGAAATGCTACCTCATATGTTTTGTCTTCAGGCTATAGGCTGAAAAATACAAGCACACTAACTAGGAGAGTAAGGTATGCGTTTATAGACTAGCAGGGGAAGTGGTGGAGTGTGTGTGTGTGTGTGTGTGTGTGTGTGTGTGTGTGTGTATGTATTTGAACCCTTGCTTCTTGTTTTCTTGAAGGTGTGCATTCAATAAAGAGATGGAGGCTTAAGTAGAAATTTACTTTGCTTGGTAGCAGTTTAGTTAATAAAGCTAAGCAGGACCTTCCAAAGAGGGTCCACTAGGCCGACAGAGCAGCTTAGTAGTTTCTGCAATGTGGATTTTAAAGAAGTTTCATGAATATTTATGAGATGGGTGTTGGAGTATCCAGGCCCTCCTGGCCCTAAGCAGAGAATGGTCTCGGGAACTCCTCCCCCATCTCTGTGGATTCCAGCAGGAGGGAGTGTGGCCTTTTAGTGTCTTGGGTCTGAGCCCTTGAGCTACAGTCACACACTCCATCCTTGCTTTTGTCTGATCAGCTCGGCTATTCTTACCCAGCTACAGGCCCCTTTGTTGCTTTCCTCAGTGTTCTCAGCTTCTCCATCTTAGCCCTAACATTTGACCATCGATTTTAATGTACAGGTTTGTTTACTGGAAGGCTAGGCAATTAACTCAGTTAGTGGAAGGCGGCAATTTTGTCTTCAGTGCTGCCTGTGGACACTCTCAACAGATGTCTGTGGGATTCCCGAGTAGCATAGGCTTGGGGACAGAGCTGAAGTTACAAGCTTTTAGAAATCTTAACATGAAAGTTAAAGGCTTTTTGAAAATAAATTTGGTCTTTATCTTGATTATCTAGTTGTGCAGACTTGAGAGTAAGCCATCTTATAGATTATATTAGTTACTTTTCTGCCGCTATGACAAAACCCCTGACAAAAGCAACTTAAAGAAGAAATGTTTTATTTTGGCTTAACATTCCAGAGGCCATCACAGTGGGTATAGTATTTCCTTTTGTGTTGTTTTGATAAAATACCACGGCCAAGGCAACCTATAAAAGAAAATGTTTAATTGGGTTTACGGTTGTGGAAGGCTAGAGTCTGTAATGGCAGAGTGAAGCAAGGGGGCAAGAGCTGCTGAGAGCTTGCATCTCATACCACAAGCCGGGCAGAGAGAGCACAGTGGGAATGCTACAAGTCCATTGAAACCTCAAAGCCACCCCCCACCCTCGTTGACACACCTCGTCCAGCAAGACCACGCCTTCTAATCCTTCCCAAACAATTTCACCCACTAGAGACCAGAGTAGTAGAACACATGGGCCTATAGGGGCCATTGTCATTCAGACCACCACAGGGGGGAAGCTGTGTTGACAGGAGCATCAGGCTGACCTGTCATGATCTATCTGCTACCAGGAAGCATGGGGAGGAACAGAAAGGGACTTGTCTATAAAACCTAACGGCCTGCCCCCCATGATGCTCTTCCCTTCTGCCAGGTTGTACCCACTGAAGGGTTCCTAACTTCCCAAACCGTCCCCAGCAGCTGGGGACCAAGTGCTCAGTCATAGGCGGCTTTGGAGGACATTTCTTACTCAAACTACAGCACGGGGCATATTCTTGGTTTCATCCCTGATAGTGTTATTTGTTGACCTGGTGCTACGCTGGGAACATATAATCCAGGATAACCCCATAAAGGAAGTAAATGAAGGAAGTGTGTACATGTAAAGACATGTGTCCACTAATGTCAGGTGAATTTCTGGTTGTCCTGTGTGTGAGATCATCTGAGACTGTTCAGCATTCTTTTGGGTGTCACTCCCTTTCCCCCAGAGACCTCATGATGGATGGAGTATGTTTTTGCAAGAATTGTTTCGTAAGGATAGCGAAAGCCACATTGGCCTTTGCTAGTCACAGTCGGAGCCATGTTGGGGCATTGCAGTATATAGCATATCCTTTTGCTATAAATCAGCAGTGGTGCATTTTCAAAGAAGTGACAGTTGTGATTGGTATATTGCGTCTCAGTAGCCCTTGTGGTTCTGGTAAGTAATGATTCTCACAACATCATACATAGGCTATGTCGTGACCCCTCAGAATTCATATGTTGAAATCCTACATCACAGTGGATGCCTATTTGCAGGCAGGGTCTTTGAAGAGGCAGTTCAACTCAAATGGAGTTAAGGACCATTGAGGTGGGCTCTGCCCCTGCATGACAGGTGTCTGACAGGAAGAGCAGATTGGATGTGGATATGATATTAGGAAGATGAGGTGAAAACGTACAGAACCAGCAACACTGCACACACTGGAGAGAGGCCTTAGGAGAAACCAACTCCTCAGGCCCTCGACCTCAGACCTCTGGTCTCCAGAGTGGTGAGAAAAATAGATTTAGGTTGTTTCTGGCACTCTCCTACCTGCACAGTGGCACTTTGTGCCAGCAGGGAGCTTACAGCTCCTCCAGCATCATAGCTCTTGGGAGCCACACAGCTGTTCTCCTATGGCGTTATGGGCTCCCAGGAAGACCAAGTGCATGCGAGCCTGTGAGGAATGACAGGCAGCTCTAGTTCTGTGGCTTTATTCTCCATTTCTGATCATCATTTTTTTTCCCCTTGATGCTGCCTGCCAGCATTTCCATTTCCCTCAGAAACTCCATTAGAGGCCAAGATGAAGCTCAAGTGTTTATCCTCCAGCTTTCTCTGACGGGAGCTCTCGTAGGCCTAAGCTCAGCAGAGTGGCTGAGGATCCCGCTAGGGCAGGGCAGCTTTGAGGAAGGCTGACTTTGGCATGTATTGGACCGTGTGCAGGAGAAGTCAAGGTTGGAGGCCAAGTCTGCCTTCTCAGGAGACTGACCGTGGCAGCCTGGCATCTGAGCAAGCTTAATGGAATCTTTGGTTTTCACAGTAACTCTGTTAGAGAGGGATTGATGGCTCCCTCTGGCCTGTTGATTTGGGTTTGATTTACATGGAAATTTTTCAAAGAAGGAGAACACTTGCAAATTCTTTCAAAGAACTTAAAAAAAAATCATTTCACATTCCAGCAGATTTGTTTTCAAATCTGGGTTTTCAGCTGGCTAGAGTAAGTAGGGTCTGCAAGACGATGAGATGTAGTAATTTAATTCTTTCTTGTTCCGACTGCTGGGACACCCAGCATCTGCGTTTTTAAAACCCAGGGTAAGGTATTCTTTTTTCACTACCATGTCTCCAAGGTCAAGTACATATATCTGATGTTAGTGCCACTGTGTTCCAGGTGAGATCATTACCACAAGGAGTGTGACTTCCAACTCTGTATTTGCACATATTGCTGTTATGTAAGAAGAATGAGACTGTCATTGTTACCCAGTGAAGTCTCGAATCACTGGCTTCAAGTTATGAAAAGGTTGTATTTTGGCTGGGCCTTTGTGCAGCCTGCTCTGTTCAGTTAATTTTATGGTTCACAGGGGAATAGTTGACCTTGAATTCCTGCAGCACCTGTAGTCAAAAATAGTTCTTGTTCTAGGACTCAGAAGAGGGTGCCTTCGGAAGAGTTGGAAAGGTTGTGAAAGCAACATGTTGTCGTCTTGATCATAAAACATTATTCTACACCCTCCCTCGGTATAAAGTCTGGGAAGCTTTGTCCCCCTCCCCCATTGCTCTGTCTCTGTCTCTCTCCATTCCTCCCTCCCTCTCTTTCTCTCTCTGTCTCCCAGATTTTTTATAGTTCTTATTTGATTTGTGTGTGTGTGTGTGTGTGTATGTGTGTGTGGATGTGGATGTATGTTTGTGTACATGTGCGTGTACAACTGTGTGTGCATGAGTGTGTGTGCATGTATGTGTAATATGCACGTGTGTCCTTTGTGGAGTTGATTTCTCCTGTCCTTGTGTGGGTTACAGTTATCAAACCTAGGTCATCAGGCTTATGCAGTAAGGGTTTTAACTGCCAAGCCACCTTGCCCCCACTTCCCTCTCATTCTGATAGAGGAAGGAGGACTAAGAGTTTATCACTAGGATAAAAGATGAACATGCTTGGCTGAGGAAAAAAACAGCTAAGAAAACTTGTGAGAGAAGATATCCAAAATCCAGGGTAGGCAGACAGTGTTAGCCAAATGAGCTACCGACGCTTATGTTCTCAGTTAAACAGTTTCTTGGGCCTATCATCCCCCCCCCCCCCCCCCCCCCCCCCCGCCAAAATGCTGTGATTCTGTGTGTACTCAGTTGTAGGGGAAGCAAAGAGAGATTCAAGGACCAGATGTATTTTACTTTAAGGGGAACGGGCGGAGCCAGTATATTTCCTCAGTGTGAAAGTCCAAACCCAAAGCCTTTGCATGTGCCAGACAAGCATTTTACCGCCCCCAAAGCCGTCTTCAGAGTGGCTTGAATCAGAGTTCAGCAAACTAGCTTGCACACCACCAGGTCCGGCTTGTCTCACATGCAGAGGTGATGCTACATACAAATGCAGTCTGGTTTTCCTGCATTGGATGGGTGGTTTCCTGAAAACTGAAATGACAGGGGTGCACTGTATGTGCATAGTTTACTGGAACCCAGCTGTACTCATCCACTTAATATTGTGTGTGGTAAGTGTGTGGTGCATTCTGGGTATAATCGGAGATAGTAGCTATGGCAGATAGTTGTATAGTCCTCAAAATCTAAGTTGTTTACTGTTTAGCAGGTTATAGGACTTCTTTGATAGCTTGGTGTAAACAGTTGTTTCTATTTAATGTGGCTCTTTACTGTGCCCTGTCCTGGTCCTGATGTGCAGTGTGGAGAGTCCCCTTGTGTAGAATAGTGGATCGATCAACCCATGAACAAATTCTTAAATGTAAACAGTCCCCTTATAGCATCCCTGGAAGACAACTAAAGAGTGTCTTGGCCACAAGAAACACAGATGCAAGCATTAAGAAAACAGATGGGCAGTTCTTTTTATTATTTCCCAGACAACCCATTCATTTCATCAACATATACCAAGTGAGTGCTGCCTGCCTCAGCCACACTTCTAGGCAGTGGGAATGGATCCTGACAGACACGACCCCTCTGTTTTGCATCACACGCTTTCATGCGGGGAGCCAGAT
Organism: Mastomys coucha; assembly: GCF_008632895.1. Lineage (NCBI taxonomy): Eukaryota > Metazoa > Chordata > Mammalia > Rodentia > Muridae > Mastomys > Mastomys coucha. Next base: position 59,731,800 of record NW_022196905.1, on the reverse strand, counting down.
CACAAGCAAACATGTAGTGGAGTGAGGTCATAACCATAGAGATGGGAACAAGGAACAAACTGGGGCCCTGGGCAGCTGCCTGTGGTGTGGTGTGCATGGACTTTCTGGAGCTGCTCTCACAGGCTTTCTGGAGCTGCTCTAGGTGAGTGGGAATCCATGGTGGAAGACCAGGGAGTAGGTCTTATGGAGGAGGGACCATCTGGAGCCGCGCCTTCTGGATGGAGCCAGCTTGGGTTATTTTGAGATGCCTGGACCCAGGGCATGAGATGCACACTGTGAAGCAGAAACAGGAAGGAAAGTGAGATCCAGGCACAAGTGCAAGGTGGGCTGGAGACGGGCCGCAGGGCAGCGGAAGGCCACGGGGTGCTGAAGGGTTTTGCCTTGCTGTGGAGCCCTGGCTGCCGAGTACTTTTGATATTTCTGCATCATCCCAGTGGTGTGTGTGTGTGTGTGTGTGTGTGTGTGTGTGTGTGTGTGTGTGTGTGTGTTATGTGGAGAAGAGAGCTTGAGCAGAGAGCTGACTTGATTTGACTTAAGGGCCAAGTAAGAAATATTCTTTCGCAGATGACATTTTGTGAATTAACCCGCCCCTCCTACATTAATGCTCCAGATCAAGAGTTAGCTTTAAACTGTCATGAAATATTCTGAGGTTGTCTTTGTTGCATTGATGTAGTTGTCATAAAAGTGGGGCTAGGAGAAGAGTAATCACAGGGTAGTATATTGTCAGGTGAGTATTCAGAAGTCTTAGTTTTCTCTCTATCCATCCAAGTATGCTCAAGAATCATGTCACATCCATACTGGGGACATGGCAGGGGGACCCCAAAGTATAATACCTGTCTTGGGATGGTAGCAGCCAAGTTCTCCGTATTCTTGGGCCTAATGGGTGAGGCAGGGGCATTGGTGGAAGACAGAGTTGTGTGTAGAGAGATCACCTGACAGGACCTAGGGAAACTTTAGGAAAGGATCCATTTTTCTTCCTTTGGGTTGTCCCAGAGAGCCAAATCAAACAGGGAGCCAGTAGGTAATAGAGCCTCCTGTTAGATGGCTCAGGTTCTGGGAACATTGAGCAGTGTGGAAGAGCAGAGGGGAAAAGGAATACTCCATTTAGAAGAAATCTTGTGGTTGTCATCTGGGTTCCTTCTCTGTCACCCGCCTTCTCCTGCTGTGATAGTGTTCCCAACTGGACAGGACCTAGAATTAACTAGGACACAAGATTCCAAGCACATTTGTGAAGGATAATTTAGATTAAGTTAGTCTCTTGGCATGCTTGTGAGTGTTTTCCAGACTAGGTGAATAGATATGGGAAGATCTATTTTAAAATAGAAGGTGACACCATTCACTGGGCTTGGGTCCTGGGATGCATAAAAAGAAAAAAGAGAAGAGAAAAAAAGAAAGGATAAAATGAATGAATGCATTAATGAATGGAGGCAGCCGGTGGATGCTGGGAGAGGGGGGTTCAGTGTTTTTTCTTCAGGAGTGTGGACCCTGGTAGGTTGCCCGTCCCCCACCCCTTACTCTAATGATTAAAACTATACACATGTATCTTCATACAGCACTAATTGAACTCAGTAGCTTTTTTTTTTTGTTTTTTTTAAATAGATCATGAAGTGGGAAGGAGGATTGAGGGTTTCAGGATGAGTTGGAGGCAGGGAATGAGGTGGATTTGATGTAAATAAATGCTGTGTGTGTATGAAATAACTAAAGGAGCTATAGAGATGGCTCAGCATTTAAGAGTACCAGCTGCTCTTCCAGAGGAGCTGCGTTTGATTCCCAGCACCTACATGGCAGCTCATGATTGTCTATAATTCCAATTCTTTTTGACTCCTTAAGCATTAGGCATATACATGGCACATAGAAATATACACATGTAAACACCTATATACACAGAAAAGAGGAAGAAGCAGCAAGTAGCAGCAGAAGAGGAAAAAGAGAAAGAAGAAGAGGAGGAGGAAGAGGAGGAGGAGGAAGAAAAGGAGGAAGAGGAGGAAGAAGAGGAAGAGGAGGAAGAAGAAGAGGAAGGAGAGGAAGGAGAAGAAGAAGAAATACTTACTGAAGGATAAACAAGATTTGAAAAGAAAAAAGCTGGCAGAATATGAGCAGTCTTCATTTTCTGCTTTCCAGTTGTGGATACAGTGTGATCAGCCATCCCATGGCAGCTTTCCTGCCATGATAACCCCCATCAAATAAATCCTCATTCCCTTAAGTTGCCTTTATCAGGGACTTTACTCATAACAACTGGAAAATTCTCTAACACGGCCTCCTGCACCCCCAAGACACACTTCACTATGCTCACAGAAGGGGTGTGCCTATAAAGGGGTGCACACAAACACATCTGAGTCCCTTTGGCTATCCCATGATGACTTTCCTAGCTGTGGCAGTGGACCCATTCATTCACTAAAATTAGAGGAGTTTTTTCCACTGTTTCTGTTGGAATCTAGAACACGCTGTTCATTGCATATACAAGCAGGGTTTAGATAGGGCGACATAGCCCACTTTCATTCCTGATTAATCCAGAGCACATGTGTTAGCGATGGTAGAGTTACACTTCTCTCTTTGGAACACAGCGCCTTTTATGGTGGGCACAGAAGGAAAAACACTGCTGGTGAGGGAGAAATCTAAAACCTGTGTTGGGTTTGGCTTTTTTGGTTACAAAGCAGCAGAGCAAAAGCTGACTTTTAGCGCCTTCAGTCCAAATGGTTTGGGTGTGCTTTGCCCCTGGCCATATTGAAATTCTGAAGGTGAGGAGAAACTGACCCTCTGGACAGTGTCTGTGATGGACTGTGGTGCTCAGTCAGCACCCCAAGTTTAGCTACTTCTGAAAATAGATGGTAGGTTTGCAGATTGTACCAGAGATAGAGCTGAGGCTTTTAAAAAAAAAAAATCCTTTGATCTTTTGAACATGCTTGATTTTTCACTAGATTCTTCCCAAGATTGGAAGATTTGAGTAACCCAACAGTTAGTGTAGCCTGTAAGTCCACAGGAAGGAACATACCAGAGCCAACTTCAGGCCTTCCTCACTAGACGATACTGCTTTTGAAAGAACCCAATTGGTTGAATGGCAAAACTCACTTCCCACCTTTTCTGAAATGTGTCCGTAAAGCGGGAACTAGAGCATATTGTCATATTGGTTTGGTCCCCAATTTGGCAGCCTGGCTACAGAACTCTGGTCAAAAAACCTTTTTTCTTTTTCCGTGATTACTAGTCATGGTAGGAAATGTAAACATGATCTGTGCTTCTTTAGAGCCAAGGGGAAAAAAATTCCCTGTTGAGTTTCCTGTAAGTTTTGTAGAGCCAGAGTGGTGTATGTTTCTGTTGTAATTGTTTTTATTTTTGCCTGTGGGTCAACCTCACAGGGTACCCATGTGGTGGTGGGCCTTAGGGGCTGTGGAATTTTCTCCTACCATTCTCCTACCAGTGCCTCCTATGGCACTGGGTTTAGCTTAGAGGGGTGATTTATATAATTCTGTTCTAGATGGGTTATATGAATTGTGTGTGGCCTGAAGAGAGAACTAAGACCCAGGGATACAATGAACACCACAGGCCCCTGATTACAGTGATTCAGCTCAACAGTTGGTTTTTCTTTTGTTGTTTTTAAATTTTACCATAGTACAAAAACCCGATGTGCACCCTACGCAAGCTGTACATTAAGTTTTGAATTTGGATCTTTGCCCTGAAGTGCTGTGTGCTGGGATATTCCCACATATGCTATTTAGCATCAGGGAGTTGCAGCTCCTGGCTACCCACAAGAGGATGCACCCCATGTACTACAGCATGGGTGTTACTAAGCCCAGACACCCAGTTAAGCGTATCTTCAGCCTTAGCATGCACCCTGTCGGAACTCAAAGGCTCTGTGGATGGCAGACATTACGGAGAGGGATCCTGTCTTTGTAGTTGGAGAGAACAATCCACAGCTGACATGGAACTAGGCCTCAAAGGATCCGAGAGGAGGAAAGGGCAGCAGCCAAGGGCTAAGTGGGATCTGTGGCTGACTCCAGTTCACAGGGCTCAGTTCTTTCCCACTGGCATCCGTGCTTTTATGAGCCCCCTCCCCCAAGCAGGAAATGCTCCAGTGTTCTTATTTCCCTTGGTCATTTGCATTTTCAAATGGCATCTCATGGGAATTATATGTGTGTTTCTGTGGCTCAGCTCTCAGTTCCCAGGAATTCCATCTCAGGAAGAATCACTGTCAATCACAGTGATTTTATTAGACTTGCCTCACCTAGGAAGCTCATTCTAGGCGGAAGCCTAGGGGATCTCACTGAAATCTTCCAGAGAATAATTTCCTACAGAGAGAGAGAAAGCAAAGGATGCTGGTATCTAAAGGACGGGATTGCCTTTCTTTTAAAAAGGAAAAAAGATATTTTCCAATACCAAAAACTAATTATATGTAATAGTAAGTTCATTAGCATTTCACATGTGTCTATAAAATATTTTGATTGTATTTATTTCCTGTTACCATTTCTTGTCTCCAGCTCCTCTTGTTGATCACCTCTTCATTCCCAACACCCTTCCCTCCTCTCCCCTCCCCTTCTCCTTTATCTGTCCCTGTCTCTTTCTCTTTCCTTCTTTCTCTCTCCCTCTCTTTCCTTCTTTCTTTCTCTCTCTTTCTTCCTTTCTTTCTCTCTCTCTCCTTCTTTCTTTCCTTCTTTTTCTCTCTTTCTTTTCTTTCCTTCTTTCTTTTTCTTTCTTTCTCTTTCTTTCTCTCTTTCTCTCTCTCTCTCTTTCTTTCTTTCTTTCTTTCTTTCTTTCTTTCTTTCTTCCTTATAAATGGCATGATGAATTTATTAGAGTTGTTATAGGAGCATCATCAGTGGCTACACTGAAATCTCTCTCCCTCCCCGATCAACTCTTCCTGCCTCATGGACTCTCCCTCTTTTATGATATGATGCGGCTGGGTCCCATCTTGTGTAGATAACCACAGCTTCCGTGAGTTCAAGAAGGCAGCAGCCGTGTCACGCCCAGAAAGCAGTGTTGCACTACAGCCCACCACCTCCTCTGGCTCTGTCTTCTTTTTACAACTCTCTTCTACAATGTTGCTCTTTGATGGGGGTGATGTGGACATCTTGGTTTTGATTTGATGACAGCGCTTTTGATGACCTTCTTTAACAACAGCTGACAGCAGCACTAACCTATGGGCATAAAAATTATTTAGAAGGTCATGTGATCAGCACATCATATCCATCGAGCAAAACAGCAGTGGTAGCTCCCCCACTGGCCTGTGAATTCCACAGCCTCGAGCTTTTGACTGGGTTTTCAGTACACATGTGTATTTGCTCTATTGGAGCCGGCCCCAGGCCTAACCAGAGCGTGGCAGTTTCTGGGATGTATTAACATCCAGATTCTTGAAGTTCTAGGCTTGAGGTCATAGACCTGGGGACTTGGGATTGTCTGTCTGGTTTTGCTCTTAGATTTCCCACAGTCTCTCTGACACCTGGTGTAGAGGAGGAGACCAGGATCCTAGTGAGATTAGCTGGAGAGCTTGAAGTCTGAAGGGTCCGAAGGGTCTGTGAGGGGAGGGTTATCAACGCAGGGAAGAGTAAGTTTGAAAACTCCACGTCACACATTCTACTCAAGAGCTTAGGTGAAGTGTGGTCCCCACATACACCCCATTCCTGTGTTCTTGCCCGGACCCTTTGCTAAAGATGACTGGCTGTTATGCAGTTAGTTTGAGGGGGGTCATTTATGACAATATCACGAGTATTGACCTTACTAGGTGGGTATGGTGGTACATGTCTCTAGCCCCAGCACCTGAGAGTACCAGGTACAAGGGTAAGGAGTTGAAGACTAGCCTGAACCTTCCTCCCATCACATGGAACAGCCGTTGCTTGATGTACAAAGAGGAGTGAAGCCTGTTACCCAGCCAGCCCTCCTCTCAGCATTATTTCCATTCTTCCCTGTTTGCTGTTAGCTGCATGAGACCCTGTTTCCAAAACCAAAACCAAAACCAATCCACAAACAGATCTGTATTTGTTCTTTTTAGTCTTTCAGAAATGGAGTTTTAGGTTTTTAGAAATGGAAGAAGGGAGGCAGCGCAGAGAGTTCCCTTGCACTCCTGCCTCGTTCCCCTGTTATTAACATCTTACAGTACTGTGGCACATGTGGTATGAATTTGCGGACTGACAGCAGCACACTGTTAGCAGTCCCCGCTTTGTTCACACGCCTCTGGTTTTGATTGCGAGTCACATCTGCCCTGTTTCACTTCCTGCTTTCTCTCATCACATGGAACAACTAACTCTTGCTTGACACGCAGCGACATAGGAAAAGGAAGGAAGTTTACCTGGATAACCCCCATCTTACTTCCCTCAGGATTAGTATTCTTCCCTATTTGCGTGAGCTAAATAAATATACATAAATGCATACATACATCATTATGGTTTTGATGAGCTGTTTTGAAGCAAATTATGCATCCACAACATAACCACATGTCCAAAATAAAGAAACAGCATTATGTAGAAATAGCACCATTATCATTCCCAACAAAATTAATGTTGGCTCCTGAATGTTACTTAGTATTTGTTCATAGTGAAAGTTGCCAAATATGATCTCCTTTAATATCTTGAAATAATTTTAAATTAGAATCTGGGCAGAGGACCGTGTGTTTCACTGTGCTTCCTGGTCAGCACTGAAGTCTCTTTAGCTTGCAAGTGAGATAGCGAGAGACTTGAGTCTCTGGAGCCTAGGGAGGTTGTGGCATATCTCCTGCACCACCCCTCTCTATTGTCACCGTGATTTAAAATTTAAAAAACACTGCGCATTTCAATAAAGTAAGTGGATGAAGTCCAAATGAATCCTGACTCTCCCTCTCTTGGGGTGATGACTGAAGCTGGCTTTGAAACGTTAAGTGATCACCCTTGCCCAGCTCGGCAAATGCTTCCTTATTTTAGATAACTCTAAGCTAGACTCAGAATTCAGTGTATGGTGACGCATTGTTTTCTGGTGAGCCCACATCTCTGGGTCTCAGCTTCCCAGATATGAAACCACATCCTGAATAGCACTGAGTAGACACCACAGAAATGATTTGTGGCTTCTCTACATTTGCAAGCCTTATTATATAAGTCTTGGTTTTTAATCCTTTCACAGTGGAATTTCACAGTGAGTTTCACAATTTTCCTTTAAGGCCAAACAATAATAACGTAAAAAGAGGACTGTGGGTGGAATCCCAGGTTGAATACACAAAGCCTGGATGATAGCCTTACCTGGAAATGGGAAGAGAATGAAGAGCAAGCTACAGCACTTTGCTTTTAACCCGAAGAGTCTCTGGTATACTGTGAGTGGCTAGGGCTTCCTCCCACTTTAGCTCTTGCTGGACCATAGACACCTGAAGTCTTGCAAGTGTCTGGAATGGCTGTTAGGGAAGTGCCTAGCAGCTGGGGCTGCACCTCTACAACCCCTGCATGGAGTGTAACATAGCACCTGCTGGGACCCCAGAAGAGGGCTGCACACTTTGGGATGGTTCACTGTGAGATGTTCTGGTTTCACGGCAGAATGGGGGTGGCACCCTTAGGAGCATTTCTCTCTTTCTTACTTGCAGATGTGCAGTGAACTCTTCCTTAATTTATCTCAAGGAGTCTTGTTGCAGAACTTAGCTCCCTGTGCCTCTGCCCTGAGGAGAACACTTTGTTTCTACTTCCATGGGGTTCTGTTGATCCACTTGGAAGAGGTCCAGCATAGCACCTTTCTTTCTATGAGAGGTTGCTTTCTCTTCTGTCCTTAATTTGGATTGCCTTTTCTTATTGTATTCCAACTGAGTAGATTCTCATATTATCTCTCTCTTCCCAGGGAACCCGAGAAAAGCAATGCTTGTACATTGTAACTCTGTATGTTAAGGATAATTACTGTTTTTCTTTTACTTTCTGTGTTCAAATGAGAAGAAAGGGGACTTCCTAAATATATCACTGTTGTCTCTTTAGTCTAGTCTTTTTAACATCCTTAAATAAAGAGGTTGCCTTGCTGAATGGAAATGTCCAAACATACAACTTTTTTTTTTCTGGCATGTGTATATTTAGCATTAAAATATTTTATTTCCGGTAGCACAAGTCATCACAGTGTTACTTGAAAATTCTAGAAGAGCAGGAGAAGGAATCCAGAGACAATAACATTAACATTTTTTAATCTGTAGGCTGCCTTCTTAGACTCCAGGTCATGCTCAATAACCTTGGGAGGTTAGTAGAAATGCAGTCTTAAAAACAAACAGCCGGGCAGTGGTGGCGCATGACTTTAATCCCAGCACTTGGGAGGCAGAGGCAGGCAGATTTCTGAGTTCCAGGCCATCCTGGTCTACAGAGTGAGTTCCAAGACAGCCAGGGCTACTCAGAGAAACCTTGTCTCGAAAAACCAAAAACCAAACAAACAAACAAAAAGAATGCAGTCTTGGATTCCACTGCAGACACTCTGAATCCAGACGTGACTGGAGTGTGCTTACATGTGCACTATAATTTGGGGGTGCTGCTCTAGAATCTATCACCCAGGGAAGCTGGTGAAGAGAGACCTCAGCAGCCAAACTCTGTGCTCAGATCTTCATGTTCTCTGTCACTGTTTCTTGAGACTGCCCTCAGTATGTGATAAAGATAAAAATGAAGTCATTAAAACAAACAAATAAGCTGCTTTAGAGAGAAACTTGGCTGTCTCACAAGTAATCATTTCATCCAGTAAACATTTTTAAGTGCCTACTATGTGCCCTGCAGGCAGGGGCAGCCACTCAGCATATACTGAAGTAGAAATGTGTGAAGGGCAAAGAGGAGACTATGGGGACTAGTGGGGATGAAGAGCAGAAAGAAAGATGGTCTCTGGGTGGCACCTCAAAGCAGAAATCAATGAGCATGAGTTATTACTGCTGCTAGCTTCTGAGAGAGCACGGGGATGGGTCAGATGCATCCCCTCTCTTTTTCCTTTCTGAAGACCTTGCGCTGAGTGTAAGGACAGAAGACTATAATAAAGTATAAACAATACAACACATGTTGGTGCAGAAGATCCTGGGCTGAATACCAGCCCCATCATTCAGTGTCCTTGGACAAGCTTATAGGTGGATTTCTGAGTTCGAGGCCAGACTGGTCTACAGAGTGAGTTCCAGGATAGCCAGGGCTACACAGAGAAACCCTGTTTCGAAAAAGACAAAAAACAAACAAACAAACAAAAACAACAACAACAAAAAAAGATCTTAAGTAAGCTGACTCTTCATCATGTGTGGAGATAAGCTGGGCTATTCTGTGACTGATTTTCTCCTGCTGTTTTTTTTCTTCCTTGTATTTCTTCTTTTATTTCACAGGGTTCAACTATTGCTTCAGAACAGAGTTAAGGGTTAAAAAACAAAGGAATAATTGCTCTAACACAAGAGACATTACACATCTACTTGTGTCAGTTTCCTTTCATCCATGACCTTCGTTATAATCTTACTTTATGCAGTGTGGCTATACATTACAGTTACCATGGTTACTGGCTTTTATAGGTTGCAACTAACCTGCCACATGGTATGCTAATATTTTGTCAAATTTACTTTGTATTTCCTTCTCATTTTTTAGTATTGTTATCTGTATCTCTTTCATCTCTTTTTTTCTCATATATATTCAAAATGTCAGAAATAGATTTTGAAGGATTGAATTAGTTGTAGAGGTCATGACCCTCTAACCTTCAAAACTTTGATATATATCTCCCAAGCAGGAGGTTATTCTCCCAAGTGACTCATAATACCATCATTACTACTAATAGATAATGCTTGAATACCTATTAAAATCTCTCTAATTATCTCATTAATGTTTCTAACACCTTATCCATATCAAGACACAACCACAGGCCTTCAGTGCATGTTGTCTCTTTAGTTTCCTTTAATCTAGAGGAGTCACCCTAAGTTTGTTTAGTTTTTAGTGTTCGTGGTCCTGATACCTTAGAACAATGATCCCCAAGCTGTGGGTTGTGACCCCTTTGGGGGTCAGATGGCCCTTTCACAAAGGTCACCTAAGACCATTGGAAAACACAGATACTTACTTTATGATCTGTAACAGTAGCAAAATTATAGTTATGAAGTAGCAATGAAATAATTTTATGGTTAGGGGTCACCATAGCATGAGGGACTGTATTAATAAAGGGCTGTAGTGTTAGGAAGGTCAAGAAGTCTGACACTGCCTTAGAAAGTACCAGGACATTCATCTGGTAGAGTGAGTCACAGTCAGATTGTCTCATTGTTACCTTATGATTTCAGGTAAACACACACATTGGTACAATGTTTATCTTCTGATTGATTATGGCAGGCATCACTTGGATGAGGTCACCTTCCAGAGGGTCTGCCTACATCTTAGGGATACATTTCCCCTGGGAAAGTGATAGGCAACCCATGGGATGGCACTCTAGACTGTATGAGTGCTGTGTTCTGAGTAGTCTTTTTTTTTTTTTAATTTATTTATTTTTTATTTATATGAGTTCACTGCAGCTGTCTTCAAACACACACCAGAAGAGGATATCGGATCCCATTACAGATGGTTGTGAGCCACCATGTTGCTGCTGGGAATTGAACTCAGGACCTCTCGAAGAGAGCAATCTCCCAGCTCATGAGTAGTCTTCCTCTAACAGTTTTAGCATTTATTCATGATCCTTGGCTGCCTAATCAATGGCTGGCTGCCTTGCTGGGGACAAGGTGGGATTTTTTTTGTGTGTGTGTGTGTATGTTGATGTGTTATAATTCATCAGTATCGTGTGTGTGTGTGTGTGTGTGTGTGTGTGTGTGTGTGTGTGTGTGTGTGTGTGTGTGAGACTGTGTGTAGGGCAGAGAACAATTTTATCCAGTCATTTCTCTCTTTCTACCCTTATGTAGGTTCTGGGACTCAAACTCAGGGCATCAGTGCCTTTACCTCTTGAACCGTCTTGTTGGTCCAATATCACTCTTTTACATTGTTCAAGGTGTCCTGCATTTGGCCAGGCGGCGCCCCTTCCAACCAGCTCCAATGTACTGTAGTCACATCTGCACACTGTTGGAGCATCCTTTTGCTTGCTGGTATAGTGAGATGTTCTAGACTTACTTTGTGCTTTTCTTATTCTTCACTTAGACTCAGCTATTCTTTTCCTTCTCCAGAGAGCTGAATGTTTAAATCAAGATCTGGGTCGCTGCTTTTTTTTTTTTTTTTTTTAAAATAGATTCATGTCAGCCAGGCCAAGGTCATTAATCATCTGTTTAGGTCCTCTCCATCACCCACTGGTGAGATCATTCCCGTTGTGGCTTTGGGAGTTAATGGTAAGAAAAGATGAAGAAGGCCATGCAGAGCAGAGGCTTGGGACTTTGGACCGGAGGTGGCAGAGAGATGCTTAAGGGAGAATGGGCTCTTGGCAGAGACCAATTGAGAGCACATTGGAATTCTGCCCAGGATGTCACTAGAGAGCCCAAGGAAATACTTACTTCTTGTTTTTCAGACAGATTAAAACTCAGTTGCCCTTTTCTATATCGAGTAGCAGCAAGAAAATGTTTTACTCTGAGCATCACACATGCTGACTCTTGGTATGGAAACGTTTAGTGTTTTCAGTCAGTGTGAGGCCTGGATAGATGGATGCGTATTTCAGTGTCTCTTCTTTAAATGATAAAAAATGTATAGCTTTTATTTTGAACACTCATGATAAGGTTGAGTCTGTGGATTTGCTTGTTGATGAGAGTATTTGATCACTAGTCATCAAAGGTGCATATGTGCAGTCATTTAGGTAGCAGCTTTTGAAATATGAAAGCCAGGGAACTTGGAAATCATTTCCCAAAGCAATCAGCATGCATTTGTTATGATAAGGTCTCCGAGGGAAACCTTGACCTTGGGTGGACTGATTTCTGGAACTCAATTATTTTGGTTTTTTTGAGACAGGGTTTCTCTGTGTAGCCCTGGCTGTCCTGGAAAACTCACTCTGTAGACCAGACTGGCCTCAAACTCAGAAATTCGCCTGCCTCTGCCTCTCAAGTGCTGGGATTAAAGGTGTGCACTACCACCGCCTGGCGGAACTCAATTTTTTTTAAAAGGCGTAATAGTATTATCAAAATATGTGCTTTACAACTCTTATGTTTTTTTTAACATAAAAAACTAAATATGAAGTTTTTTTTTAAAATGTAAACTAAACATGAAGCCAGTACTTTGACAGGGGAATCCTTGAAAATACTTTTAAAAACAAAGGTCTGAAACAATAAGGTTTTTGTTTTTGTTTTTTTTTTTATCTATGCTAGCGTCTTGGGAAGTTAAAACGAAGACACGGAATATTTGCTATATGCTTTGCATAGCAAGGGCATGACTATTAATTACTTACGCAAGCCCTTTAAAAATGCTCTGTAAATTTGTGTAAAAAATAAAACAGACATAATCAGTAGCTTTAAAAAATATTTTTAAAATGTATTCTTTGACGGTTTTGCTCGTGTTTTTTATTCTCTCCCAGCTGCCTTCACTTTATCTGCCCCTGCCCGCTTTGGGGCAGCTCCTGCTGCCTCACTCCTTCCAGTGCGCTTTCTATGCTCATATCTCTTTATGTCCACGGCCATTGAAGTTTAACCAGGGCTCCTTGGAATGAGTATAGTGTAGCCTTATTTTCTGGAGCCTGGGCAACTTACCAGTTCCTACCTTACTGAAGAAAAATGACCTCCCTTCCTCCATAGCTTCTCCACTAGGGGCAGGGCCTCGGAGCCCCCTGCCTGCCAGTGCTGGAATCTTGACTGGCTTAGTCAGGGCAGATAACCAGGGTCACACTGTGAGTTCCTGAGTCACAATGGCCCTGCCTGCCTCCAGCTCTTACCTTCTTATGAGAAGGAATTCCCTAGCCTTGGGGCATGGCATGGTTACTAATTCTTAATCATCAGCACTTTGTTAAGGATGAAGAGTCACTGAGAAAGAACTGCCTGATCCAAGCACTGGTGAGAGAAGTCAGCCAACAGTGAGGCAAATTGCCCCTAGTTGACCCTTAACTTCACTGCATCTCCAAAGCCCAGTTCTTTTTTTTTTTTAAGATATTTTCTTTATTTACATGTAAATTTC
>NW_022196905.1:59700513-59716583 GCF_008632895.1 Mastomys coucha | reverse complement strand
TTTGGGGTCACTTAAGTATACTATCATATCATCAGCAAATAGTGATAATTTGACTTCTTCCTTTCAAAGCCCAGTTCTTAATGTGAAGTCGTGGTGTGGGATTAAGTTTCTACACTCATGACTAAAAAGTCATTGTGGAGTGCATATGGATTATTTTGGCATTAGCGGAATGTGGTGGCACAAGGTATCCCTGAATTTGAGAGAATGAAGCTGGAAAGTCTTGAGTTCAAGTTGAGACTGTTTCAAAAATGTTTCAGAAATTTTTGTGGAGAAAATGCCAATGTAACCAAGCTCCTCTCAACTTGTTATAATGAATTAGTTACAGCGACCAGCCTCTCTTTTCTTTCTGTTTAAAGTTTTAGGTTTGCCTCCATCCTTCCTTGCCACGTCTCATCTCCACCTTATTTGAAGGCAGTCTATCCAGACCACAATGTCTTTATTCAGGACAAAATTTCAGGCACTCAGACAGCTTGGATATAGTAAATAGTAATATCCAAGCTGAAAAAGAATCTTTCATCTGGACTTTACTAAGTCCCTGACTCTAGTAGCCAGTAAAAGCAGATTATGTTTTGGCCTCTGTAGTGACTTTAAACACCCCTGTTGGGACTATATTTGACTTTGACTGCAAAGTAGAAAATGCTTGGAAAGGTCTGGCCTCCCCACTGGGCCCAGCGCTTGACTTTCCAGGACAAGGAAGCTCTCTGTGTGCCTTGTTCTTGGCTGCTGTCACAGGTGACATAAAAATGGGCGTCAAAAAAGAATTTCCCCCAGATTTGAAGAAAATAAAAGTCACCTTGTTCTAGTTCTGCTCTCTGTAGCCTACCGGGTTTTCAAATGTGATTTTTTTTTTTCTTTCTGATTTTTTTTCTAGGCATAAATACTTTAAGCAACATGGGGATGGTTTTTGAGTGCGTTTTGGTTGCTTGCTTTTCCTTGAGATATTTTCCCACCTCAGTAGGCATTTTACAAATTTTTAAAAGTTCGCCTTTTTTGTATATTTACATTTTTAACTTGTTTAAAACATTATTTAATTTTTTATTGTTTATTTAAATTTAAATAAAAATTATTTTAAAACTTCTTTGTATATGTCCTTTTGTGTGTGTTTTGAAAACTTTTAAAGAAAATCCATTCTTTAAAAGTATGCATTGATTAAGGAATGAAAACTTAGCCCCTTTGGCCTTTTTGGTTTTCCTTCCTAGCAATCACAGCCGAGCGCTGCGGTCAGCTAGAGTCTGTCAGCTAGAGTTTGTAATGCCATTTTCATAGTGGTCTGTTCAGAATGAGGCATTGAAGGCTCATTGACGCCTCATCTGCCCTAACATTCCACATAAGTAAAATTTCCACGTAACTAACCCTTAAGTATTCTTAGTAGCTATGAACATTAGAAATTGAAATGCTAAAAGAAAAAATTGTAGTGCCTTGGTGATCTCTTAAATACGACAAAAGAGAAATCATAATTTTATCTCTCTGGATAAGTTACACGTATCCATATATATAGCTGGCTTTGCTCACATACATTACGTGACGCTCTAGAAACACACACTATGCAAACCCCAAAGGGCTTATGGGGTTTGGCCATAGTGCTTAGAAAATTGCATGACAGTTTTAAGCAAGTGAGTAAGAAATAAATAATACAATAAGCACGTATGCTCCACACGTTTTATCACCAGCGTGTATACTGAGCCTGTGCCTTGAAGGGTTGGAACTTGTGGATTATTGTCAATTAGGGGACAATGGGCTATCCGAAATTGGAAAGTTAGAATACCCGGTGTGGATGGGTGTGGCCCAACCCAAGTGGGAACCTTAGGTAGGCTGGTAGGTGCCTGAGGTTTGGGTTGTGCACGTTCTAGCTGTTCTTAGATAGCTTCCTTCAGTCTGCGTGCAGTCTTTTGTGATGAGTGTGAACCCATACACAGACAGCCAGCCTGTGCTCTGAACGTCCCCTCGCAGCATCCGTAGGTGCTGCCGCATGAACCAGCGTATCATTCGGTGAAACAAGAAGTCCAGCGGACTGGCATACGTGGTCCCCCATCCCCATCTTGGTAGTACTCCTGTGCTAAAAGCATGTGGAGAACAATCTGACGTTAAGAATTAACAATATGTAAATGTTGACTATAACGTTGACAGTAACATAAACGATGCTTACTCTGGGATTTAGGGAGTGGCTGCTGTTTGGCTGTTGGTTGATACTGTGAGGGTGCTCCCTGTCTCTTTCTGAGCCACTGATTTCTCAGGGTCTTGAGGCTTATACCTGCATTTATTATGTATGCTTCTTAGTTCATCTAATGCAAGGCCTGAATGGGAGCGCCAGAGAAGGGCACAGACTTTAGGCCGTAGGCTACTCATGGCTTGTGTATGATGTGCTAATGTTTTCTTACTTATATATCTCCTTGTACTGTTGCTGGAGAACTAACTTACGTGTTAAGTAGTTGTAAATTTTTTACCTTTGTTTATTGTGGAATGTATGTGTGTGCAGATGTGCCACGGTATACATGGGGCAGTCAGAGGCCAACTTGTGGAGGTTGTTTTTCTTCTCTCTATGTGTATCCCGGGGAGTGACCTCAGATCACCAGGCATAGTGTCGAGCACCCTTACCCTCTGAGCTATGTCACTGGCTCTAAGAGAGGTTATTAATCAAGCAGAATTTTTGTGTTTCCTGTTTTCACAGAAAACATTGAAGACTATCTTTTTCACACCCATAGAAGTGAAGGGTGCTTAGACGCATGCGTCCAAAGAATGTTTCGAAAGCCTTCAATATTTTCTTTAGGTTGTTACCTCTCACTGCTGTTTGCAACCTTCTGTGTTCATGGGATGCTCACGTTGGAAGGGGATTGATTGTCAAGTGTGATTTCAGAAGCCCTTCTCTCCCATCCCAAACACAGTATGGTTAGACGTGCCGTTTCCCAGAAAGATGTTTTTGTAACATGATCAGTTGCCAAGAATCCTTGAGAGTTCCTGCTTAAGGAACGTTGATAAGATAACGGATCAAATGCCACCTAGACTTAGAAAGCCCTGTTAGTGCATCGGGAACTGAATTAGTGTGTGCACATCATTATTTCACATCCAGTGAAACCACACTTTTAATTGTGCAGAAACACTCTGAGAAGCAGTGGGGCATTTGATTTTTAATTTCTAATTTGACTTGGAATTTAAAATTTTCGCCTTTACACAATTTCTACTTGTATTTGGACTGTCTGACCTCCTTGGGTGATTGTTATTAATTAACAGACTTTGTGGGAGAGAGAGCTTGCCTTTTAAGTTTTGTACCAAAGATCTGGAAAAAGCAAAGTCAATTTTCACTTGCATTTTTATGTTCTACACTATTTCTCAGAAAGGTTGAGGTGGGTCTGTGGCTTTTCTGGTTTTATTCATGGCATAGTAAATTTTATTTGCTTTTAATGGATTTTTAGTTGGAAGGGTCTCAGGAGACTTTTAAAAAGAAACTTTCAAGTGACTAGGATCTAGTTGTCTCGTTTCTTTTGTGTTTTACAGACATGCATGTGCACATATATAGAACAGGCATATATATGTGATGTGTATATGTGAGTGTAGGCATGTGTGTGCTACTGCACATGTGTAGAGGTCAGAGGACAATTTTGGGCATTGGTTCTCCTTATCTCTTTGACTGTGTGATCCAGGGCGTGAGCCCAGATTCTCAGGTTTGCCCAGCAATAGCTTTTACTAGCTGAGCCATCTTGCAGGCCCATACCCACATGAAAGCTTTGCTCAGGACCCACAGCAATTCAGGGGATTCAACTTCTCCTCTGGCTTCTGCAGGCACTGGTACACAGAACATACACATAAATGAAAAAGAATTTTTTTTTTAAGTATAGAATAGAGTTTATTCAGGGCATGAGGAGGGGAGTTAAGAGAGTAGAAGAGGCAGAGAAAGGGAGGGAGGGTAGAGAAGTAGAGGAGAAGAGGAGAAGAAGCAGGCCATGAGCCCCAGGAGAGAGGGGGGAGGGGCGAGGGGGCAGAGATGGAGCAAGAAGGCGAGAGCAAGAGCAAAAACGAAATCTTAAAAAAATAGTAACCTCAAAGGTAAAATCAAACCTCATAGGTTTTATTATGTTCACTATAAACTTTATTATTAAATTGTGTATTACCTTAAGTAATGATAATAGGGTAAGACTGTTAATTATGAGGCTTACTTAAATATGTGCATTAAAACATTTCCCTGTATATATATGCCCATATATTATATATATACATGGATGTAATTTCTAATTCTAATTACTTTCAAATTTCTAAATACAAATCCATCAGAAAATAAGAACTTTGAAGGTTTTCACAAAAAAAGGCTTTTTTTTTTTTGTTGTTAAAGTGAAATATTTGCAGTTGGGAAATACAAAATTATAGGAATTTATTTAGCTGAATATTATCTTATAATTACATGTTAATTTTAAAAGGAACCCCTTTGTGTTATATTTTTATTCTATCATGGAAGAATATTCAAAAGGATTGTGTTGGAAGGCACCAATTCATCTGTAGAAATGGAATGAAAGGCAAAAAAATTAATTTTCTGGATTTTAGGCTCTAGGCTTCTGCAGTGATGTTTTTGTTAGAAGACACTGTTCCCAGAAAGCAAGGCACTTACCCCATCTCCCAGAGAACTTAGCCTTTCTTTAAAATCCAGTACAGTCTCTTGTGAAATAATTTTCCTTCCCTTACTCCAAAATATTCCCCTTCGGGACACATTGTGGTATTGTTTGTTGTGAAAGTTTTATTCTGTTTTGTAGAGGCAAAGTATCTGTGGACTTGGATTTACGATGGCAAGCTAAAGACATCCCTTGTGTTACCAGAGGGACTGTGTCAAAAGATTCCTGCTAGCACTAACTAAGCTAGGTGATCTGAAGAGACCTGATATGCATGACAGCATGTTTGCAGTTACCCTTAGATTAGAAACAAAGGCTGCCAGTCAAAGCAATGAGAACAAGAAGGCTTCTACCTGAGGCCAGCCTGGTCTGCAGAGTGAATTCCAGGACAGCCAGAGCTATACAGAGAAACCCTGTCTGGGGTGGTGGGGGGGCTGGGGGGGGAGGAGGCTTCTACCCAGAAAGGTCCTACTCATGAAGCAAGGCCTGGGACTGGTTACAGAGAGGTTAATGTGAAATGAGCAGGGTGAGGTGGGGGAGGAGCGGTTCATTTTCAAATTGATTGATGTCATAAGCATCTTCTTGAGACTACTTTGGAAGCTGTAAGAGTAATTAAGCATGCGGAAATGACCACATTGGAGGGAATTAAACAGCCTAAACAAATCTCAGACTTAAAAAAAAAACCCCCTACTGTCTAGGTGATAGGTGATAGGAGTAGGTGAGTAGGACGGTGCACGCCTTTAATCTCAGCACTCAGGAGGCAGAGGAACGTAAATCTCTGAGTTCAAGGCCAGCCTGGTTTACAGAGTGAGTTACAGGACATCCAGGGCTACACAGAGAAACCCTGTCTCCAAAAAATAAATAAAACCAAACCAAACCATCACCAAAATCTCTTCTTTTGTACTCAGCGTTTGTTAATTACATGTATTTTATTTTTGAAGAATTTTTTTAATTACTTTTCATTATTATGTATGGGGTGGGATGGGGGCTGGGAAATGCATGGGCCCTGGGAAGCATATGGAACTCAGAGGACAACTTCTGAAAGTTGGTTTTCTCTTCCCGTTGTGTGCCCCTCAGAGATCGAACTCAGATCATCAGACTTGGTGGCAGACATCTCTACCCACTAAGCCATCTTGCTCGCCCATAGATCTGTTTTCAAAGCCTTTCTTGTCGGGTTGAACATGATGGCATGCTCGTAATCCCGGCACTCTGTCGGAGGCTGAGTCAGGAGGTCTGGGAGTGAGGCCAAGCCTGGACTAAGTAGAGCCGACTTGAGTCAAAGAAAGAAAACAACAAACCCAAGGCAGAGGAAGGTCTTCTTGGTTTCAATATTTGATTTAATTATTGGAGAAAGATCCTGCCTGTCTTGGTGACAGATGGAGACATGTCAAAAAGTCGCCGTGGGCTCTTTGAAAAGAAGCAAAAACAAAGTTGTTCTGTTATCCTTTTAAGTACATATATTTCTATTTTGTGTTAATTGTAATAGAACAAACAGTGTGTGCCACACATTATCTAAGAACCTGTGTTCCCCATTAAGCTATAAACAGTGTCCGTGTTAATGAACGTTAACTATGATACCATTTTTAGTGCAAGGGAAACAGTTGGATCTCAGCTTCTGTTTGCTTGAAGGTTGCCCTGGCCTTCAGACAGCAGCATAATTACGGGAGCTGCTAGTTTATGGAGAGTAGGATTTACATTCTAAAATCTCTACCGTGTTTGCCGTAACGAGACACATTTTCACCAGGAGGCGTGTGGGACTAAGTATGCAGTCAGAACTCGGTCACGAGGCTACGTCTCTTTCTTTAGCATCTTCTGTGGTCCCTTCATCACATGCTTCCCGCTCTGCAGCCCTAAGCGGTATCTCTGAACATGTTAGAAGTCTACCAGTGCATTTCTCTCTCCAAACACACCAGCTGTCTGCAGTAAAGCAATAGCAGCCAAGGAACGTTTGGGGAGCGGTGGGACGTAATTTTCTCATGGAGCGGCTCACAATCAGCATTGAACAGAGAGGTAAAAGGTTGTATAGACCTTGCATGATTTCTCAACTTTCAGTTAATTTGTAAGCAAATATTTGTTGACCCACTATTAAATGCCAGGTATTAGGGTAGGAGTCCATTATTCAAAGATGCATAAAGTATGGGTTTCAAATTCAGACACCAATTGTTTAGCATGGACCAACCCAACAAGTAGCACACTGGATGCTCTTCAGAGAGACATTCCACTGCAAATCAAGTAGTATTCATTGACTCATACCCTCTGCACTAAGTTAGGAATAGAACAGCTCTGTTCTTTTAAACCCTCATGTCCCTTGATGTTTTCTTGAGCCTTTCGTGTTTACTACTGTGTGTGTGTGTGTGGTGGTGGGGGCGGGGATTTAAACATGGAAATGATAAAACCTAAGTACAATAAATTCAAGGCACACATACATATTTGATTATGTATAAAATTCGATCATAGTTTTTTCTAGTAGGATCCATCTTAGTTCACGTGATTCAGGCTATGTGAATAGGTCTGTGTACCTGGCTCACTGGGACTTTACGGGAAGAAGCACCTTATCTAGATGGGAACCACTTTTACTTATGTACCTTTTAATGGGTCATGGTCGCTAGCTTCTAGCCTGGGATGTAACAATGTTGTATGCCATGCCTGGCCTGGGAGAACCCCCCTCCCCAGCTGTTTTTAAGACTATATTTGCACCATCTTATAGCTGCTCTCTCTGCCTCAGCACAGCACACCTTAAGACCATGTTTGAGACTCTGCTTGTTGCTCTGAGTGTCCTAAGAGATCAGGAAGCGGTGGCTTTTACAAGAATGGAAAATGCTACGTTGCCCAGTGTTCTCAGGGCTTTGGAAAGGTAGTTTCCTATATCTACCGAGGGATTGGCAGTGAGCCGAGACTGGAAAGTAGCCTCAGGGGAGGGCTCTAGCTTGTCTGTGCTGCCCTCGGTGAAGGGGAGGGGAAGCAGCTTTAATATAGCTCTGTGAGCTCAGGTGTTCTGGAAATAGAAGGCAAGAAGCTTCTTATTCCCATGGGTCGCTGAGGGCCCAGAGGAGAGAAACAGTGCTAGAGTGGGGCTCAGAGAGCATGGCTGTTTCCCCCACCAGAAAATCAACTAAACAGTAGCCAGTGACAAATTTACTCTCTCCCATAAATTTCAGTTTGCACAAACATCACATTTCTTCATTTTGAGATTTTTCTCGGATAGATTATTGGACAAACCAGCACCCTTGGATGGACTCACTATGTAGACCAGATCTTATTCTTCTAGTCCACCGAGGCAGCTTCGTTTTGCTCTTTTAAAGCAAAAGCCTTGTCTTATGTATGCATCATTGACTGTGGTCCCTTAGCACTCCCATGAAACCAGTGTGGTGGTGCAGGCCTATGACCTGAGCCCTTGGAGAAGAGACAGAAGGATCTCTGAACTCACTGGCCAGTCTAGCCAATCAGTGAGCTCCACATTCAGTAGAGACCCTGTTTCAAATAATAGGTGGGGAGTGGTAGAGGAAGAGCCTCAATGATGTGTTACACACACACACACACACACACTCACACACACACACTCACATACATGCACAGTCCCACATGCACACACATGCATGCATACATGCACATACACAGAGACAGACAAACAGACATAACTGTCAATACTTGTGGACTATAAAATCCACTTTTAGGGTGCTTTCCTCCATTGTTTGATTCCTGTTTAAAAAACAAAACAAAACACTCCAGGCCGCTGTAACTGGTTAATCCTTTGATGCTTTGATAAAAAACATAAGATCGGATTGTACACTTTTCTTCTGTCCATGTGAACTAATTGTTGGTTTCCTGCCCTTAAAGGCAGAAGTTAAACTGTTCCTTTCATGTTGGACAGCAGGCCAACTCCAGCTGTATATTGCCAGCACTGGATGCCTATCTGTTGCATGAATGAACTCCAGCTTTGGTGAATTAGATTTTGATAGTTACATTTTGTTCTGGAGCTGCAGAATAGAATGGCAGATAATTTCATTCAGCAAGCTTTTACATAAGTTGTTTATAAAATCTCCCAAGTACTGTAGAGCCTTGCAAGCTGGATCTTGTTTACTGATTAGAAAAGTAATCTATAGAATGTAGTTAGAAAATGTAATCAAGGTCACACTGCTATCAAGTGTCTGGGGATTTGATTTGGGATTTGACCGTCTTCTAACAGCTAGTGTAATGGGGCTGCCTTTGTGTGTCTGCATTCGTGTGTGTGTGTGTGTGTGTGTGTGTGTGTGTGCAGAGATTCCAAACTTTGGTTCCAACACTTGAACCCAAACATTTTACCTTCTGAATGACCTCTCCAGCTGGGGATGCTTTTGAAGATCCAATATTAAGAAGGGTAAAGATCTAGAGGAATTGAGGTTAAGAAAAACCCTAATCAGCCATAACTCCTCAATTGTCATTTACTCAGCAGGTGCTTATTAAGTGGGTGTTTGGTGCTAGGTGTTCTGCAAGATGCTGACAATCCACCAGGAAGACTTACAGCTGGTCCCTCACCAAGATCTACAGGGAAAGAAGTTTCAGGAAAGGCATATAACATGCTGTTCCCCCAAAGGCTACGGCATCTTGGTTCAGAGAATTTCGAATGTTGTTTACAGTGTGGAAACATATTTTTCATTCTTTTGAGTCAGGTCATAAAATAGAATAAAATGGAAAACCATGCACTCACTGTGGCTTCAACTGCTCACAGGAGATCTGAGTGATGCTTGTCTCTGAGATGTAAAATGTCGGACAGACAAATACTTTTGGACAGTCATCTGGAAAGGAGAAGGTTTTATCCAGCTCCGAGCTCCCCATTTAATTGGTGGAACTGAGCCTGCTGCCGGGTGTACAGCTGGTACCTGGCAACTGGTTTCTGCAGCTCCTTGATGGGAGTACAATAAGGAAGGAAGAGGAAAGAAAGAAAACTCATAGACTGGGGAAGACGTTTAAGCTGGACCAAGGTGGTGGCAGACAAACCAGCAGAGAAGCACAGACAGAACGTGACATGTGATGGTGGACTTTACATGTCCAAACCATGCGTAAGCCCCGGGTGGGCAGGGTAGTGATCAGGTGGGTTATCCGGAAACACCGTAGGCTTTCAGTACTGTGGAGACGCTGCAGCTTGTCTTTACTTTGTAGGGTGGCTCTTCGCATTGCCTGCCTGTACAGGAGTCCCTCAGCCCCCCAGATAGACAGTACACCCTTTATACTAGTGTCTTGGCCTTCTACTTTGGAGGACAGTGTGTGGTTTCTTAGTGTACTGTTGACCACGAGGGCCATTTTCCTTGTGCAGTCCTAGCTGCTCTTGCTCTTCTGGTATAATTTTTTTGACCTGCTTTAGATGATAAGTTCGATGGATCCTTACTAATAGGGCGTGTGTAGTGCATCATCTCCTGAAATCTTTATGGCGTTCAGACAGTTAACATAATGCGAATGTATTGTCGGTACAACATCATCAGAATAGTGTCTGATATCATCTAACAAGTAGGAAAAAAGAAAAAGAAAAAGAAAGAAAGTGCCAGAGCTAAAAGAGTCAGACGTTGTTTAAAAGGAGAATCGTTGTTTAAAAGAGAACTGTAATTGCAGCTGGTTGCTGGCAGAGCCATCAAGAAAGGGCGTCTAAAGGTTACGGGATGATGGGTCGTGTGTAGGAACACAGAACGCCCTGCTCGAAAGGCTGATTGCTGGGTTTTCATTGAGTCTCAGTGTTTCCACACCAGTGATGATTTAATGCAGATGCATTTCAAAGTAGAACATTTAAAAAATAATAATGTTTTAGAACAAAGGTTTTGTCAGGTTCAAAGAAATGACTGGAGGGAAAACAGTTAAAATTCAAAATCCTCCTAAATTTTCCATTAGATGTATCTCTTATTGGGGTTGGTGTTAGCACTTTAATCCAGGGAACTGTCTAGTGACTCCATGAGCTTTAACAGAATGTTTGCTGGTGTTTTTTTCCTCCTACTAAATGAGGTTGAATTGCCTTTATAGTTCACATATATAGCTGTGAGCTTTTGTGTTTAGGTAATGCTTGACAAAAATTGCAGGATAAGCTGGGCAGTGGTGGCGCCCGCCTTTAATCCCAGCACTTGGGAGGCAGAGGCAGGCGGATTTCTGAGTTCGAGGCCAGCCTGGTCTATAGACTGAGTTCCAGGACAGCCAGGGCTACACAGAGAAACCCTGTCTCGAAAAGCCAAAAAAAAAAAAAAAAGAAAAAAAAGAAAAATTGCAGGATAAGGGCTAAAGAGATGGCTCAGTAGTTGTACAAGCAGTGGCTACTTTTCCATAGGACCCAGGTTCAATTCCCAGCACTCACATGGTGGCTTAGAACCATCTGTGACTCTATTCCAGGGGATCTGACACCTTCTTCTGGCCTCCTCCGTGGGTACTACATGAGCACAGACATACAGACAGGCGAACACTCACAACACACAGAATAACAATAGATCTTTTTTTTTTTTTAATATTTCAGTACCAGATTTGGATTAAGCGGGTAGTGCTTTTGATTAGCATTTTCCATCAATATTTTTCAATTCAGTGATGTATTCATCTTCAGGTCCTATACTTACTTGTCCCTTGAGATGTTGTCTTCAAACGCTGATTAGACTTCTAGAGTAGGGGGCAGTTTCTAGATAATCCTGAAATATTGATCCTCTTAAGTTTTGATTTAGCCCCTGGCTGCTTGTGAAGGAGTCCTTCTCCCGACAGTGTCTAGCTTTCTGTCTAGCATGTGCTTGTTTGTAGGGGATGCCATGGTTGCTCCCGGTTAGATAAATGGCCCTTTCTATGATGATAGGGGAAGGAAAACACTTTCATATGCTGAAGCAAGCCTGGCCTCTGTGCTTGACTTGTGTCCCAAAAGGTCCCCATCCTCTGGGGACCATGCTAGTCAAGCATTTCTGTTTTCCATTCCGATATTTATCTGGAAACAAGTTTTTAATTCCCCACAGGAAAAAAAAAGTTGAGTTTCATGGCTATTAACAAGATTTAGAGTCTAAAATTATAGGCCTAGACCCATCCTTAGGTGGCCTTACAAGGTCCCATACTGACTGTCATAAGATAAAGAATCTAGGCAGCAAAGAGATGGAGGGCCATAGAGCAGGGAGAGGACTTCCGGCTTCCTTTTTTGAAGTCTTCCCTTGCTGGCTCCCACTTCTTACCTGAGATCTGCTTACCTGGATGATTGACAGCAGAAACTCTGTCTCTCACGTGGACCATCCCAGTGCTGTATGGATGGGATAGCAGTGGCAACAGCTGTCCACAAACCAGTGTGAATGTAGAAACATCCCATGTGCACCCTCCTAGGACAGAGGTGTGTTGGTTTAATCATATTGGACACATACAACATTTACAAGTCTTCAAAGAATGTGCTTTGCTGATTATCTACCAGTAGGCGAAGGTGGGGCCCTTAGACTAGTAATGAGGAAGGTGGACCACATGTGAAGTGGCTGTCTTGTCCAGGTTTTGCCATCTGTTTACAGGGCCAGTAACCATACAATTTATAAAAAGAGAGAATGTGTATAGAGTTCAGTTTCTGCAAGAAACGTTTGGAGTTTTGAATAGGAATTATATTGAATTCATACTTCATTGGGTAGTACTGACATGTAATTAATATTGTCTTCTAATGTACATACGATGCCTTTCATTTGTTTCGCTCTTCCTTAACTCCTCTTGACCATGAAGTAATAGCGTTTTAGAGTACAGGCTTTCCCTCCTTTTAAAACATTTTAAAAATATTTGTTATTATATAGAATTACAACTGATTTTTGCATGTACATTTATTTCATATCCTGCAATTTTGCTGAATTCATTAATTTTCACTTCTTGATACAGGTGTGTGTGTGTGTGTGTGTGTGTGTGTGTGTGTGTGTGTGTGCATTGTGGCTCTATTCATAATAGCAAGGAAACAGAATTACTGTAGACTTCCATTGGCAGATAAATGATAGAACATTTACATACTGGAATCTTATTAGGCTGCAAATAAACTTGAAATGGTGAAACTTACAGGAAAATAGACAGCTCTAGAAATGATTATATTAAATGAGATGATCTGGACTCAGAAAGACACCCGCAACCCTCTCTCATATGTAGATCTTCGCTTTTATGTTTACTCATGTGGTGTGACTGTGACCACTGGTCATGAAGCTGAAATGGGGACCATATGTGGGGAAGAAGAGGTATTGAGGAGGAGGGATGATACAGCACAGGCAGCCGGAAGTGGGAAAGACAACTGCTCCTGTGGGAGGTTACAAGGGGAGAATAGTAGAGATGATAACCAAAGAGATGATATATGCAAATGCATGGGGAAAACTTTACTTTATATACTCACTTAAAAAATAAAAATCGTAAAGCATGCAGGCAGACTGGGGAGATAGCCCAGTTGGTAAATTAGCTGCTGTGCTAGTGTGATGGCCGACCTTTGGATTCCCTAATATTCAGGCAGAGCCGCCTGGAGCAGCAAGTGTCTGTAAGGAGGAGATAGGACCACTCCTGAAGCTGGCCAGACACTGGAGCCAATGTGCTCCAGCTGTAGAGACGCCTTGTCTCAACAGATTAGTGATCTAGGAGACACCAGCATTGACTGCTAGTCCCTGCACACACGCACACACACACACACACACCATAGGAATACCACACTAACCCATCTGGACAGCTGTCTAGTGGCCTTTGATATTTGAAGAGGACTCACAACACAGGGAGTATATAGAGAAGATGGCCTGGCAGTTGATGGCATGTGAAGTAGGATTTATATCACCATCCAAAAGAGAATTGTCCCCCGTCCCCGAGAATGATTTTTAGCCTGACTGCTCTGACTGAAACACTGATCTCTTGGCAAGTGTTTCAGGGAAATACCACAGTAAAGAAACTAGGATGTCTTCACTGAGTTTTTATTTATTTTATTTATTTAAATTTATTTATTCTGTAAACTGTCTTTATAGAGTGTGTATTGTCTTGTGCAACCAACAAAAATTAGCTGTTCTTTGTCCCAAAGTCAGTTTCCAGGGACAAATGGCTACCACAGTCTTTCTCTGTGACCTCATTCACTCACATCCACCATTTATTCTGAGATATCTCTCTGCACTTCTAGCTTGATCTGCAAAGTGTGTGCGGATAGCCTAAGACACAGGCAGATAAAGTGTCTGGGTGCAGCATTCTCACCCCTTGGAAGTGAAGATGCTGCAGTGCCCCGCGCTGAGGGATGCAGCTTTTCGGCAGTGTTGGTGGTTCACAGCTGAGCATAAATCTCTGCATGTCTCAGTTTTCATTTCCATTGTCACATGTAGTTCTTGACCACTGGTTCCAAACTGCCTCATTTCAAAGAAAACTGAGCCTAAGCAGAAAAGCAAAGAAAAATGTGCTCCCTCACCCATTGCTCCTCTACTCTCAAAATAGAACTCGTGAGTGTGAATCCCTGGCTAGCAGGGAACAGCGGCTACTCCCATTGGATGCCGTTCAGAGTGCTTCATGTATAATCCATTGGAGTTGGACCTTGGAGTGTGATGATTAATGGAATATTTATCCACCTGAAACTATAGAAGGCAAAGAATAGAGAGCTAAAAAAAAAATCCTTAACTTAAAGCATGCCAGAAACAGCCTCATGTGTATATTAAACATGACCTTTCCCCTCGGTCCCCTGTTCTGCTCTGGAATTTTCAGCACCACAGACATTTCCTTCCTTTAGTTGCCATTCTGTACCTGTGCCTTCTAAGCAGTACAGAAGCCAGGCTTCACACCTAGAAGCGATGGAGACTGCCTGGGGGCTTGAAGAAGAGAGGAAATGTATTGATGATCCCAGTTAGGCTCTGGATTAGAAGACTGTACAACCAGCCTATCGCCAGATCCATCCATTACAGTTAGTTCTTTGTGGGGTTGGCACTAAGTACTAGATGTTTGTAGTGCCAACCCCACGTGGACCAGACACCCAGGGCCAACCCTGTCCCTTCAGCTCTGGCTGCCTCTAGGCACTGGGAGTTGCTGGTGCTCCTGTCATGATGGATGACTGCTGTTTCAGATGGCCTCTTCATACCTGTGACACTAAATTCCTGCTTGGTGTAGTGTCTTAGTTGCAAAGGACTCTGGGAAGATGAGTACCTGGCCATTTTTGCTTCTATGTTGATAAATACACCTCTTAGCAAAACTCATGTAATGAGGAATTCTGTATATATGGAAAAGGGGTTTCAAATGCTGTACATTCTCTCTCATGTGCTCATCAGATGAGAGCCCCTGAAAGATGCTACAGTGGGGCTTCGTAGAAGAGGAGATAGGCCGAAGCTGGGATATTTATACATCTAAAACAAAGATGGCTGACTTTTTAAAAATTACATTGATTGATTTTTTTGTTGTTGTTGATATGTATATCACACAGACAGTGGTACATGTATGGAGGTCAGAGGGCAACTCGTAGGAATCAGTTCTCTACCCAATAATGGGTTTTGGAGCTTGAACTAAGGCCGTCAGACCTGGTGCAAGTGGCTTTATCCACTGTGAAGTGTCTTGACAAGGCAATTCAGTGCCTGGGTGCACTGGTGTCCAAGGGACCCTTTGCTTTTGCCCGGTGCTAACTGGAAACAACTGTGAGGACTGGTTATGTTTGACTTCTCACTGTATTCCCCAGAGTGATATGATATGAAATAAATTGATTTAGCAGCTTGACCAGAAGAAGTTAATTAAGATTTATTTGTTTTCCTTTTTATAAACCAGAAATGAATTTTCCCATCAGTTTTTCCTTTGTACTTGGGTGATTTTATGCATTTCGTTGATTTATTTCTAGACCTTTAAAAATTGGTGTGTGTGTGTGTGTGTGTGTGTTACATGCATGTGTGAATGTGTGTGTGTGCACTGACTGCACAGAAGCCAGCGGAGAACATCAGATGTCCACTTGTTCTCTCTGTTTTATTTCCCTTGAGACTGGGTGTC
The DNA here is from genome assembly GCF_008632895.1 of Mastomys coucha. NCBI lineage: Eukaryota > Metazoa > Chordata > Mammalia > Rodentia > Muridae > Mastomys > Mastomys coucha. Next base: position 59,701,074 of record NW_022196905.1, on the reverse strand, counting down.
TTGTTCAACCTGGTGCTGCAGTTTATCAGCCAAGCCAGAGGTCTGGAGCTATTTTCCTGTCCCCTGTCCAATCCTTACTTCCCAACACTGGGATTGATCCAGTCACTTGCTGTGCCTGGCTGCAAATCTTAAATCAGGTCCTCGAGTTTCCACAACAAAGTCTTTGACCCACTGACTCATCTCCCAGCCCCAAAATTTCATTTTTTAATTTCAGGAGCACAGATATATAGCTTGGAGATTCCTGTTTTATTCTTTTACATTATCATGTGGGTAGTTGCCTGTCCAAAGCAAATACTTTAATTCATTGAGCCCTTCTTTGGTTGTTGACTTTCAGTTAGTAAATTGATAGGTTTATATTGACGGCTGTTTGTTTGCGAGTTGTGATGGTCAGTGTCAGTTGGCATCTTCACAGATGGAGCCTCACCTGTGAGTGGTCCTCTAGCACGCTTGCAGAGTGCTGTCTTGCTGATGATGTTGATTGACGTAGAACTGAGCAGCAGGATGCACTGATCACGCTCTGTTTCCTGATCACGGCTGAGATGTGATCCGCTTCTCCAAGCC